>NW_016826791.1:625035-637640 GCF_001698545.2 Rhinopithecus bieti | reverse complement strand
AAAAAAAAAAAAAAAAAAAAAAAGAAAGAAAGAAAATTCCTACCAATATTAGGGAAGAATGGTTCTGATCGCTGACGAATCATGGCTTGCATCTGTCTTTGCTGCTGCTGTTCTTGCCTTTCTTGATCCAAAAGATCCTGTAGAAGCAGCGGCTGTTCTTCTAGAAGAAGGGGCCTCTCTCTATTCTGCTGTGCTAATGTTTGAGGAATCATTAGTTGTTGGGGTCCAGACACGCTACTGGTACCAGACTGACTTGTTAGAGGCCCAGTTTGAGTTGTAGGTTTTCCTGTCCCCAAATTGTGGTTAACTGTTGATTGACCTGGAATGAATCCTGGATTTACCTGCACACTCTGAGAAAAAGCATGGTTTACCCTAGAGACTCCTGTTACATTAGAATTCATGGTATTATCCAAAACATGGTCAGGCGGTGCTATTAAAGGAGGCAAACTTGACACATGATTAGATGGTGAGGCCGGCAGAGTTGGTGGTGGAGACCCCAATGGCCTAATGTCTGAATTATCAGATTTTTCATTAGCAAGTAAACTTGAGAGAACTGGAGTTGATCCAGTTATGCCACAAGAGTTTATTACATCTTGAGCAGGTAGTTGAGTGGATCCTTGAATGACATTTGCACTGGAGCCAGCGGTTTCTCGATTTGTTCTTTTCTCAAATAGATCTGGATCACAAGGATGCAAAGAAGTCTTTTCCCCATCATTTAGGTCTGAGTGAGCAGAAGCCTGTGAGCAGGGAGGGTCAACATTATCTTTATTCTCATCACTTTTTTCAGTTTCACATTTGGATTCCACCTTAGAATTTGGAGACAATACTTCCATTTTTACCTCATTGGTAACAGTGGATTTTTTCTGTGGTGAATGTTTATCAGAGAGAACCTGAGTTTTGTCTTCTTGTTCCTTTTTTTTGGGTTCAACAGATGCACACTGATTATCTAATTTATCATCAATTGGAAGGTCTAGCTCCTCATTAAACATGCTTTTCTTATCTCCCAGGTCAAGTTCTGGATCTGTATACGCAATGATATCAAACTCTCCTGACCTTAAGAGGTCATCCAGGTTGGGATCATTAGTTTCCAAATTATCTAAAGTATCCAATTCAACTACCTTGCCATCCTCTGTATCTAAATTTAAGTTTTCAAGATCTTCATCATCTAAGTCTTTGACTTCAACTCCCTCAAGGTCTTTAACATCCAGTTCTTTCACAGAAGGGTCATCAGAATCGAGTTTTTCTTCTAGACCATCAGAAGGTTGGGTGGTTATCTGTAAATTATCAGACGTTGTTTCAGATGGTACAGATGTTGACAAAGGAGCTTCTGAAAATTCACCACCTAGTGGATGGTTCAGAGTCCTCATGACCACAGAAGATGAATGGACAGAATGACCTTGCTCTTGTTGAGATGGTGGCACTTGTTCCAAATCTGGGTGCACAGGTAGCTGATTAGGTAGACCCTGGGGAGGTCGTCTCATGGGCTCTGTGTGTCTAGGGCCCGGAAAGTCTGGGCGGGGAATGAAGTTTCCATGTCTCAGATTAGAAGACGCCTCTACAACGCTGCCAGGTGGAGCACTGAAAGGCAGCCGTTGCCTTCCGTCAGGAGCCCTATGTCTCAGTTCAATATATGCTTGGCCCAGTATGTTGTGCTGCTGAACTGGCAGGCTCTGTGGTGAAAAATGCTGAGGAAGTCCAACTGGATTATTCATTTGTGAGTTATTTAAAGGCCTAGGCATATCTACAGATATTGATCTTCTTAGCTGTGGAGAAACTCCAGATCCCTGTATTTGTTGAGGAGGCACAAGGAAGCGCTCTTGACTCTGCATGGTACCATGACTACCTCCTGGAAATCCAAATCTTAAAAAAAAATAAATAAAAATAAAAAAAGCAAATAGGCACTATGTTAAATTTAGAGTTAAGTTGAAAACAAGGGGAAGTTTTCAATTAAATTGTAGATACAAAATTAATGTTGCCAAATACAATGACTTACAAAAGCAAAGCTATCGCCATTAAAAAGTATTTACAGATATTAATATGCAAGTAAGATTTTGCTAAGTATCCTACAACGAACACCATATCTGAGCTCTAAAGGCTTAAGATTTAACAGATAACAAAAATGAAGACAAAGGAACAACAACCAAGCAGATGAAATCAATTGTTTAGAGGTAAGAACAATACTACTCGAGTTTTTCAGGAAGAGTTTCTTTTATATTTAGGGAGGTTCAATGGAGGCAGCTGATTTGGGGAGGATGTTTGAGTTAAGATAGGTCTTCATACCTATTGAGGGACTTACAGGCCTCAGTACATGAGACTATACAAAGGCACAGGTTTGACGATGGAATAGACTAAACTTTTAGTCAGAGAAAAAGACGAGTAGGCCTCATCTATAGAGATTAAGTAAATGAATAAATTGTTGGACTATTTTATATTGTACTTCCTTTTAGATAGGATTACAGGCAACTTACACAGAATATAAAGCATAGCAAGAGGCATAAATTATAACAAGGTGGAAGAAAAAAGGGAAATTAAGAATAAGATTACAGGCAACTTACACAGAATATAAAATGTAGCAAGAGGCAAAAATTATAACCAAGGTGGAAGAAAAGGAAACTAAAAGACTGTAACATAAAGGTAGATATAAGACTAAAAGACATAAAACTAAAAAGCATATCTTAAAGAAGTATTTCCTTATTATAACCAGGGCATAGGTTTGGCTTTGACTTTAGCCACTCTGAAAAAGGAAACATTCTTATGATTCATCACCACTAACTTACAACCCTATCTCACCATGGACAGTTCCCAAAGGGAAAGTCCTTTCAGTTTAGAAATCTCTAAAATTTATTATTATTATTATTTTAATTGAGACAGAGTCTTGTTCTGTCTCCCAGGCTGGAGTGCAGTGGCAAGACCTCGGCTCACTGCAACCTCCACCTCCTGGGTTCAAGCAATCCTTTTGTCTCAGCCTCCCGAGTAGCTGGGAACACAGGCGTGGCATGCGTCACCATGGCCGGCAAATTTTTCTATTTTTACTAGAGGCAGGGTTTTACCATGTTGGCCAGATTGGTCTTGAACTCCACCTCAAGTGATCCGCCCACCTTGGCCTCCCAAAGTACTGGGATTACAGGCATGAGCCACTGCACACAGCCTAAAATTAATCTAGACTGTAAACTTAAAAGGTAGAAATTTGGAGAGAGGACAAGTCTCATCAAACCGTAGGAGGCTTTGCCTACACAGAATAGCTACGTTTTGAGGATGTCGTATGATAAACTACATCATTAAGGGTGCACGGTAGTGCTAATACAGTTAATACTTAAAAACAAAGGTAACGTTTTCAGAGTCTCTAGAGTTCTTAGAGGGGGAAAAAATGTCTATGACCTCTCATTAGCAGAAAATAACTGATTATATATATCTCAGAGGGGAGAAAGAAATAGAAAGCAGTAACAGCTTCCTGATTAATACTAACTTCATTTGTATATTTATTTCTTATAATTTTTAAACTTGTTGAAGAGGTTGGGGGTCTCACTATATTTAGCCCAGGCTGGTCTTTGAGACTCAAGCAATCCTCCGCCTCAGCCAGTAGCTGGGATCACAGGCACAAGCCACCACACCTGGCTCTGTTTCCTTCTTCTAATAGCAATTCAAATTTGGTAGGAAACTAAAAGCATTACCTAAATCCATGAGGTCTCATCCCCATACTAGCAACATCAGGAGGATAGGGTCCACGCTGATCTTTTGGGAAAAGAGCATATCTAGGTCCTAAAGGAGGGGCAACAGGAGACCTAATGTTCCCAGGATAAGGAGGTGGGGGTCTGGCGAAAGCCTGGTTAATATTCTCTGGTTGCCAGTGTTGAAGAGGCCCTGGATGAGGCACTGCGGGAGAGTCCTGTGACCCCTTCTCCTGCCGACCTGCAATCTTCTTCTGCTGTTGCTGCTGGAGAATAATTTCACGCAACTTCTGCCGCTAAATGGGAAGAAACAAAAATCACTGGAATTTGTGGTAATTAATGGCTTTTTCACAGTTATTGGCTTTTATTTTAGATATGGGATCTTGCTATGTTGCCCAGGCTGGCCTCAAATTCCTGGGCTCAAGCAATCCTCCTGTCTCAGCCTCTCAAGTAACTGAGATTACAGGCATGTGCCACTGTGCCTGGCAGGTTAGTGGCTTTTTAAATCCTGATACTTTCATTATGTGGCTACTGTAATATTTCAAAGTCTGATGAAACACCAGTTACATTTCACTATTCAATATATTAGGAAAAGTAATTTGATGATTTGGGTACTTTTACTTGCCAGACAACTATCAGAAAACAAAGCTCCAATATTTAAGGATCCCCTGTGAATTCATGAAGACTGAAATCAGATACAGAATAAATTAAACTGGTATTAATTTCATCAATTTCATTTTTCTTTTTTGCAGTATGACAAACTCTACAGAATTAAAAAAATAAGAAATTAACCCCTGTGTAGAAATTACTCAGTTTGATGAAATGAACAGCTTCCTCAAATAATACATTTAAAACTGAGAACATACAATGTGTTTACCTGTCTCAATTTTTCCGTATCTGCTTGGGCCATATTCACAGTATTCTGTGTGTCAGTTACCCCTGAAGTTGGCACAGGTCCAGGAAGCTGGGAGACACCAGAGAACTGCTGGCCTTGGGAGTGCATTGGAGAGTTTGAAGACGCACAGAAGCTCCCCTCTGACCCAGGCCTTGGCTGATCAGCAACATCATGGGCAGCTTGACTGGTTCCAAAAGAGTCGGACTGAGATCTTGGAGTCACCGGAGGCTGATCATAGGGATCACGGGTAGCAGATGGGGAAACACGACTAAATGTGTCTGAAAGACCAGGTCCAGGGGGCCTAGGTGTCTGGGAACATGTATCGGGTGGCCTTACCAACGGGCCAGGTAAAGCTGGTCCTCGGTTTTGTGCTGCTTGCAGGAAAGGATCCTGATTTGGCATGAGGACTGGTCTTGTCATTGAGGACCTAGTAAAACCCTCTGAAATCCTTGGCCTTGGTGTTGCTGGTGGCTGAGAGTAAGGGACAGATATTCCAGGTCTTGGTGTTCCGGGAGGATGAGCATATGGATCAGAATGCCTCTGATTAGTTACAGATGTAACAAACAAGTCAGTCTGTGCAGATGGTCTTGGGGTTGGGGGCTGCTGACTATATGGGTCAACAGTAGTAGGCCGGGGAGTTCCAGGTGGTTGAGAGTAAGGGTCTGTATTAGACCTAGCTGTTCCTGAAGATTGGGAGTAAGAATCTACAACAGGTCGTGGAGTTCCTGGGGGCTGGGAGTATGGGTCCTGAGATGTTGGCCTTGATATGGTTCCAGGCTGGGAAAAAGCCCTTGAAGGATGGGCAAAAGATTCATTCATTGCTGGATGTGGGGTTAGGGGAGCCTGACTGTATGGATCATTTGACTGATTATGAGAAAAATTATCTATAGGTCTTGGTGTCAAAGCAGGCCTTTCATAAGGGTCAATAGACAATCGCCTTGATGCCTGTGACACTGATCCATAAGGATCCTGAGAGGATGGAGGAGGTTGCAATGGAGTCTTAAAAGGTCCAGGACCACTATCAAGAGGTGCAGGTGTCAACAAGGGTCGTGCATATGGGTCAGGTATCCGTTGTCTTTGAAACACATCTGCCCTAGGAGATGGTTTAGTAAAGTGATCATTGGTTCCAGCTGCTACAGGGCCTTTTGCAGTTTGTTCTGAAACTATAGGAGACCGGGAGAGGCCCAAGGATTTGGGAAATTGATCTGTCATCACAGGCCTAGGTGTGTCTGGAGGTTTTGCATAGGGGTCATTATTTGTCATGGAGGAAGAACATAAATCTCTGACTGGGGATGGCCTATTTGCTGTTGTCTCATTCATTTGAAGGGGCCTAGATACCGATGATAAAGGTGTACAGTTTTCCACTGGTGCAGCAGAATTTCTTCTGGAAAAACTATGGCCCACAGGAGGTGGTCGAGGGGTACCAACCATTTTTGCATATGGATCCACTGGAGATGGTGGTCGTGAGTTGGAGGACCCAGATGAAAACACTTGTGGTGAAGGTGGCTGAGAAGTCTGAGCCTGAGAAAGACCCTCCTGAATGGGAATCCGGGATGGGGCTGGAGGAGGAGGTGGAGCTTGTGGTTTTACAAACACATCATCTGAAGATGTAGATGTAGGGGTACTGGGTGGCTGTTTTGTAAACAGTTCTTTATGGAATGACTGTGCAGGAGACATATTTCCATTGCCAGGCTGAGGTGTCAAGGGACTCTGTATCCCACTACTTGGTGTATCTGAACCAGACTGCACCAGAAGATGCTGAGAACCAAACTGCTGTTGTTGCTGCTGCTGCTGCTCATTTTTCACCTGTTCAAGTTTCTGTGTGGCTTCAATTTTAGCTTGCTGCTTACTTTTCTGACGCATTTGCTATTAAAATAGAAAGAAAAAGCAATCATATTTAGGTTAATGAAGAAAACTATCATCATGGGGGGGAAAAGCAACAGAAAGTTAATTTGTTTGATGTCAGCAGCTACCAGATTGCTCCCATATTAGATTATGAATTCCTGAAGAAATTACTCATCATGGCATGTTCCATTTGTGCCTAGGGCAGTATATTGTTTATAATATTTCAATAAACTTCCCAAATCAATTCAAATATATTTTACTGAAAAGAGAAACAAGTCTATCCTTAATCAAATTTTCGTGGTCTAAGAACTATATTCTAAAATAATAATGCAAAGACCTCCCTCTCAAAACATAAAAATGCAACTTCAAAAGTAGATTATCCAAAATTCCATACCTGTCTAAATTTCCATTCCTGTTCATGTTCTGATTCTCTTTGCTTTAATGGATCTTTAAAAAGCTCTGAATCAATACGAGAGCTGGGATCGATGCTGTCTTGCTGTTGCTGCCTTTTCATGGAATCATTTGACATCTGTACTTTATTAATGCGTAAAGCAGCTCTGTTATCTCTGGCTTTTTGCTTTGACAAAAGAAGACAAAAAATATTCCCCAGATTATGTTAAATGTTTTAAGGAATAAAATAAAGCTATCATGAACTTTCTCAAATAAAAGAAAAAAAAGTCAGGTAAAATAGCTGAAATACTTACAGCACCTCCCAAAAAAGGATCTGGACACTTACTCATCTTCGCTCTTTACAGTGCACAGTATCTATCAGTTGAGGATATAATCCTCTCTATGCATTTGAATTAAGCTTAAAGATCCCAGGTGTGATTTAATATTTTAGCTCCTAGTTTTCTTAACATATCCTTAGAAATCACATCTCCTTCAATTTAGAAAGAAGGGGCTGGGGCCAGGCACGGTGGCTCATGCTCATAATCCCAGCACTTTGGGAGGCCAAGGCAGGTGGAGCACCTGAGGCCAGGTGTTCGTGACCAGCCTGACCAACATGGTGAAACCCCACCTCCACTAAAAACACAAAACTAGGCCGGGGGCAGTGGATCACGCCTATCATCTCAGTACTTTGGGAGGCTGGGGCGGATCACCTGAGGTCAGGAGTTCGAGACCAGCCTGAACAATATGGAGACACCCTGTCTCTACTAAAAATACAAAATCAGCCAGGTATGGTGGCGCATGCCTGTAATCCCAGCCACTCGGGAGGTTGAGGCAGGAGAATCACTTGAACCCAGGAGGCGGAGGTTGTGGTGAGCCAAGATCGCATGGTTGCACTCCAGCCTGGGCAACAAGAGCAAAACTCTGTCTCAAAAAAAAAAAAAAAAAATCAGCTGGGCATAGTGGCACATGCCTGTAATCCCAGCTTCTTGGGAGGCTGAGGCAGGAGAATCGCTTGAATCTGGAAGGCAGAGGTTGCAGTGAGCTGAGATCGCACCACTGCACTCCAGCCCGGGCAACAACAGCGAAGCTCCATCTCAAAAAAAAAAAAAAAAAAAAAAAAATCCAATCAGTCTTAAAAAAAAAAAAAAATCTGGATATTTGAAATGTATCATTAAAGAAATCACTTAAAAATTTAAAAAATTCTGTCATTACCTAATTAAAGTCAAGATAAAACACAGCATATCAATACATCTATATATATGTGATAGAGCATACACACATATATGCTCTATTCAAGATAATCACTGTAAATGAAAATATGTGCACTGGGGAACAAGCTGGAAAATAACTATATATATTTTCCAACAATAATACACATTTAATATGCTTTAAAATGAAAGCAAGGATTTGGTTCCAGCTGACAATCTTAATTTGGCTCTTTGGGAAAAAATAATTTACCATATGAACTGCGAATCTTATAAAATTACCTAATAGTTCATGGCAAAGATCATGTGTCAAAAACTCTTTAAAGATGTCTAAATATTTCTCTTTCAAGATGCATAGATTCTCTATGAAACCTAACAAGAAAAGAGGTGACTGTGGAAGACACTGAGGCATGCCAATCCACTCTCCAAATTGAATACAGTTGTCCCTCTGTATCCATGGAGTATTGGTTCCAGGATTCCCTGCAGAAACCAAAATCCACAGATGCTCAAGCCCCTTATAGAAAATGTCATAGTATTTGCATATAACCTACACATATCCTCCTGTATACTTTCTCCTTTTTTATTTTTTGACATAGCAGGGTCTTGTTCTGTCACCTAGGCTGGAATGCAGTGGCACAATTTTGGCTCACTGAAGCCTCAATCCCTCAAATCTCTCAAGTAGCTGAGACTACAGGCATGCACCATCATACCCAGCTAATTTTTTCATTTTTTTATAGAGATGAGGTCTTGGCTATGTTGTCCAGGCGGGTCTTGAACTACTGGGCTCAAGCCATCTGCCCACCTTGGCCTCTCAAAGTGCTGGAATTACAGGTGTGGGCCACTATGCCTGGCCCCTCCTGTATACTTTAAGTCATCTTTAGATTACTTGCAATACTTAACACAATATAAATGCTATGTAAATCACTGTTATACTATATTGTTTAAAAAAATAATGACAAGGAAAAGAGTCTGTACAAGTTCAGTATAGACGTTTTTCCAAAATATTTATCTATGGTTGGTTGAATCCACAGATATAGAACTCATGGATACAGACTGCCAACTGTACCTCGGCTGAAGAGATAAAACAATTTTAAAGTGAAATGAATTCATCCTGCCCCCTATAATAGCTGATTTTCAATCTTCAACATTTTTGTTCTGTTAACTTGCTTATAAAATGTCACACTCTCTATTAAGACATAAGGAGTTAGAAAATCACTGTAAAATAAAGTTGCTTGTTGTACAGGTACTAAAAAGCATTTTCTGAAATGGAAATTTGTTTTTTTATTAACCTTATACAAATAAGGTTCAAGCATTGTATTTAAATATTTAAAAGATAGGAGTTTCTTAAAATACCACATATGGTGCTCTTTCCTGTGAGCTTGCTTTTCTCCACAATTTGGCAATTTGCTTCACTCTAGTAGTCCAATCTGCAACAAAAGAACAGAGTATAACACTTTCTCAGAGTCATGCTAATGATGTGCTGTAATAAAAAATGTTGATGAACTGCTGACAGTTAATCTTATTCAGGCCGTATTCTCATGAGGTAGTAGACCTATATTAAGTTCTTTACAAAGAACAAAGATGCTGGCATACTGTAGGCCAAACAAATGTTTTCTAAATGAAGTGCTGCCTTATTAACAACCTAGCTTGTAAAGTTGGGAAGTTTTTTTTAGATTCAAGGGACAAAGTAGCAAAAATGTAAGCCAAACATAATAAATTCCCTCTGGTGGTAAGATACCACCGGAACCAAAGCATAAGTTTGTAAAACATCTGCGCTAAACAGAAGTCTATCAATTTGACCTACCAGAAGTAAACAAAGTCATAAATAAGCATCTCACTAGCATGTGCGGACAACAAACACATGGAAAAGTAATCAGTTCAAACCATTTGTATGAAATTCAGTGTCATGATGGTATACAAAATGAAGATGCTTGGCTACGATCAACAGTTAATGATAAATATAGAAATTATTTATTCCACATTACAAAAAGAAAGCAAGCTTCCAAAAGCCAATGAAAACGAAAATCAGTTCACAGATCAACAGCTTTAACACAGTATTTCATGAGGTTCTTGAATCACAAGTAAAATTATTAAAGAAAATACTTTTAAAAGTTATAGCTCTGCTGTAAGGACAATTTGTGCTGACACAAAATGACAACATACCCATGTATGTTCATAAACAGCAAACGTAAGCATGGAAAGAAAGTGGCTGAAGAATGGGACACTGCCTTCACAGGTCTCCCTGCATCAAACCATTGATTTCTATTGTTGGATAAAAAGCATTTCATTTATTACAATACATAAGGAATAAAGTACCATGAAGATGCCAATCCAAAAAGGTACCTAAAAATCAGGGGTCATCCAAATGAAAAGTCACTTCCAGGTACCCCTCTAGTAATTTAAGAGTTTGTGTACTGATAGATAGCTGGGAAACAACTGCAAAACTGAGTCTGAATAACTTTTTCAACCCTGGTTTGTCTGACACCATGAACTCAAAATAGTAAAACTGCATTGCTTGCATATATTCAATAATTGACATCTCATTAATCCAAACGTCTCATTCACTGGTTAATCAGAATTTTCACAAACTGTACTATTATTTTATCTTCTGCTTTTTTCAAGAGGCAGTGGTAATAGCTGGACAGTCAGGGAAGGTGAAGGGAGAAGAAGGGAAGACAATATTGAATTCGTTTCCTATAAACACTACTTAGAATTCACTGACTTAGCGTAGCAATATTTTGATTAAATGATAGTTTGGGTTTTAGAAATTTTTGAAGAATCACATAACACTGATTTCCACATATTAGTAAGCACTGCTAGGAGCTGAAAAACTGAGCATTTCATTAATTGAAACTAACTTTTGGGAAATATGAGAATGGATGCACGGTCTAGGACAAAGTAAACATGCAAGATGTTTCTAGATATCTAGGGAATCTTCATATTGTGGGTCATCAAAGATGAAAATTAGTTAAGCTACCTCTCTATCGCAGTTAAAAAAAAAAGTTATTGCACATGTGACAATGTTGGTAAAATAGAAATAATATATTCATGACTTACCAGGGAATTCTTCCTTTAAGTTGGGGAAATTAATATTGGTGTACAGAACCGGTGCAACTGTGGCCATTTCACCCAGAGCCTCCTCTTTCTCCCACTTAAGCGTGCTTCTCTGAGCATTCGACAGTGTGTCATTTTCTCCTTCCACAGTGGGAGCTGATGATGTCCAAGAGTTGTTAGGATCACTTGCCATTGGATTAAAGGCTGAATTTTTATCCCTGGGAAAAAATAAATATCTTCACTTTATAAACATAAAATAACTTTTTAAATATATGTCCAAGTACAGCTTTCATTAAAACCTATTACAAAATAGTTAAAAGTAACATGTTTATAGCAAAAGCCACAATAAATGCAACTTACAATAATATACACAATCATTTAAGCAGACTAATTTATATATAAACCAAACAGAAATTAGTGCAATTTAAGTTTCCATAGAAAATAAGGCTTGTACCTGGCATCAGGATAAGGGGATTGTGCAATTGCAGAGAAAGTTCCCAGTCCGCTTCCAGGTGGCAAAGAATTATGTGGGAGATGAGGACTGGGTCCAATAAGGCCATTCATGAGTGGCATCCGTGAAAAAACATCTTAAGAGAAAAAAATAATTCTATTTGCATAATATTCATAAATAACAAGGAGCTGAAGTAAAGTTGACCCTTGAACAACATGGTTTTTAACTGCATGGGTCCACATAAACACAAATTTTTTTCAACTGAATGAGGATGGAAAACACAGTGAAACCCGTGCATAGAGAGGACCAACTTTTCTTGTATGCCAGGTTCCACGGGGCCAACATTTGACTTCTGTATTCTCAGATTTTGGTTATACCTGGGGGTCCTGGAACCAAATCCCCAAGTATAGAAGAGATGCTTGTACTTCTAAATCAAAATCTCTAATTTAAATTTAAAAGTAGGATTTTTTAGTATTATATTATATAATACTTAAAAAGTCACTTTTGGCTATAAGATTTTGAAATATGATCTCTACAGCTGTGATCCTCTATTTCATTATTGTGTACTAGAAATAGCAAGTGTTCTGGAGTCCAAAAGCCTGGGGTGTGAACCTCAATTTTACCTGTTAGAAGCAGAATCAATTTGTATTTCTGTAAACCGCAGGTATTCTGTTATTTGGGTTAATTGAGATAATATATATACAGCTCTGAACACAGTTCCTGGTATGGAGTAACTATTCGATACATATTAACTCCTAAAAAACGAATGAATCACAGCAAATGCTAGTAAGTTTTATCAAATATTCTTTCTCTTCATTAAAAATTTACAGATGTTTCTTATATTTTATTCCTGTTCCTCTTAATACAAAAAAAAATCTATGATTCTTTTCTTTTCTTTTTTTTTTTTTTTTTGAGATGGAGTCTCACTCTGTCGCCCAGGCTGGAGTGCAGTGGCAAGATCTCAGCTCACTGCCACCTCCGCCTCCCAGGTTCAAGCAATTCTGCCTCAGCCTCCTAAGTAGTTGGAATCACAGGCACCTGCCACCATGCCCAGCTGATTTTGTATTTTAGTGGAGGTGGGGTTTCACCATTTTGGC
>NW_016826791.1:609994-624877 GCF_001698545.2 Rhinopithecus bieti | reverse complement strand
CACTCTGTCGCCCAGGCTGGAGTGCAGTGGCAAGATCTCAGCTCACTGCCACCTCCGCCTCCCAGGTTCAAGCAATTCTGCCTCAGCCTCCTAAGTAGTTGGAATCACAGGCACCTGCCACCATGCCCAGCTGATTTTTGTATTTTTAGTGGAGGTGGGGTTTCACCATTTTGGCCAAGCTGATCTCAAACTCCTGCCTCAAGTGATCTACCCGCCTCAGCCTTCCAAAGTGCTGGGATTATAGGTGTGAGCCACTGTGTCCACCCCATCTGTGATTCTTAAATTGATACTTTCTCTAAATAGTTTTGAGTAAGCAATATATCTATCACTATCAATCAGATGATTATTGCTAAAAATATACACTCCGGTTTTGGCCTAATTTTTATAACTGACAGTTCAGCCCCCAAATGCATTTGAATTCTCATTCGAGCTTATTCACAAACATCAAATACCTTATCGTTTTCTTTCTAAATAGACATTAGGCAAATAATAAGACCATCTTATGTTTCTTTACAACACACTTTAAGCATGTAACTTCAATCCTTATTGTGAAAGTCTACTTGTCTAAACTATTTGGAAGTATGCCAACTGTCCATATTGGACCAGTTTCCAGAAAAAAGAGAGAACAACAACAAAAACTTTGTGTGCCTTCAAAAAGCCCTCCCAATTAAACTTGATGATTTGTGGAAATACACAAAGCCTCTGTTAATTGTTGCAACACTTAGGGCCATACTATTACAGGAGATCCACATCACCAATTAATTACACAAATGGCAATACAGAGTTGACTAATACTTGGTATAACTAGAGAATTCCTAACCTGATCACCTGATTTTTTGTTATCTAATGTCATTCCAATGCGTAATGGTCTTTCACAATTCCAATTGTCCAATGCGTAACGGTCTTTCACCTAAACCACATCATGTGAATGTTACAACAACACTAAAGCCTACATAGCTCCAGTGTGTATGTGCAGATACTAAGGATGATCACTGACAAGTTTAAAAGATTTTGTCTCAAAGACTTCCTAGAACTCTCTGACTTCCATAAAGGGGCTTATGCTACTAAATACCACAGCTGGGTCCACTGGATCAGGTTTTCACAATGACAAATGTCTCATGACACTTACATTTACTCCAAGGATTAAAGGGCAAGATTTCTGCTTTTTTTCAAACTAGAATACTACATCTATTTTCAACTTCAGTGAAAAGCAGGTTCCATTAAGGCAGGGGTCCCCAACTCTGGGGCCATAGACTGGTACCAGTCCATAGCCTGTTAGGAACCCGGCTGCACAGTAGGTGAACAGTGGGCAAGTGACCATTACTGCCTGAGTTCCACGTCCTGTCAGATCAGCGGCAGCATTAGATTCTCATAGGAGCGTGAACCCTGTTGTGAAGTGTGCATGCAAGCGTGTTCCTATGAGAATCTAATGCCTCATGATCTGAGGTGGAACAGTTGCATCGCAAAACCATTCCCCAACCCACCAACCTGGGTTTGTGAAAAAATCGTCTTCCTTGAAACTGGTCCCTGGTGCCAAAAAGGCTGAGGACCACTGCATTAAGGAATGTGGAATTTTAATAAACAACATCGAATGTCTTTCATGTAATTAGGAGAAACAAGAGTTTATTGGCAAGGAGAATGTGATCCATACTGTAGCCATCTATCAGTGCCATCTACTGTAACTACAATATTACTATGTTGAAACTTTTCCCAATAATATTAGCTATTATTTGTTAAGTACTTTATGCTATGCTAAGCAGTCTTAAAAGCTTTACAGCTTCACGAAAACCCACTGAAATAGGTTATTATGTTCAGCTCCATTTAAGCAAAGAGGACCCACAGAAATTAAATAATTTGTTCAAGGACAAACAAGTAAAAGCAAAGTATTTCATCTTATTTTATTCAAGAAGTGGTCTCTTTTTTTTTTTTTTCAAGTCCACCGTATCTACCCAAACTAGTCATATTAGTTTATGAAAGTTCAAAAGTTACTTCACAACTTTTACATAAAGGGACTTCAAGTTACTCTATCTCAATCTTGAAAATTCTATTCTCTACTTTCTGAACTTTATTACCATCAGATAATAAAGCATATTACATATTACATAATAACATATTACACTTTGCCTCCCTTTCTCATCAATTCTACTGAAGTTACTCCACTGAAGATTACCAACAACCTTCCCATGGTCCAATGAAACAACGTTTTTCAAGTATTCACCTTACTTAACTGTACAACCTGTCTCTAATGATCATTCATTTCCAAGATCCTATACCTCTCACTCAATGTCTCAAATCTCTCACTACTTTTTTCACTTTCACCTAACCTTTAAAAGGAAGAACAATAAGAAACATGTAATGTGCACACCTAATATAAGTCAGATGAGTTAAGCATATACTTAATTACATTTAATTAAAAAGCACTGCTCGAGATTCTATACTCTACTGGCAGTATATTCTCTTAATATATCTCATCCTTCCCACATCTGCAATTAGCACAATTACACAGATAATTCCTACATTTTCATCCATCTCCTTGACTAACTGCAACTGCCTGTAAGTCAGAATAGTATATATGTCCCATTTCAACCAACCTAAAAGAGGTCTAAAACTAAATTCACTGTACCTCCACTACCTTCTACCAGCACACACACTAAGTCATCCTTTGTTCCATCTTTCATGATTATCCTCTGGGCCCCTGGTTTAAACATAGTCTAATTCACTTTAATTTCCCCCTTTCCTCACACCTTATATCCATTCAGTAGCACAGTCCTACTTGCTCTAATGTCATTTTCTCTCGTATCTATTCCTTCCTTTCAGTCAGCACCAAAGTATCTTTACACGGAACCTACTTTTTAACTTAGTCTCAACCACAATAACCTCATTAGTACTCTTCTTGTCCCAAATTTATTCCCAATATTGATACCAGAGCTACCTTAGCAAAACATGTAAGTGATCAGATCATACCACTGGTGTGAGGTCTTCAAAGGTTCTTAAAAGCCTGTAGGGAAAGGGCCAGCTACCTCTGCCTATTTCTCATAGCCCTCTACAATCAGCACCAATGTCCACTTCTAGTTTTGCTTCCTTAAACAATTCCCACTCCCTTTGCTCTGGAAAATGTTAAAGTTGCCATTCTTGAATAACTATGTGTCACCCTATATGTAACTTGATCATGCTTTGCCCTTACATTAGAACTACTTACTATTCTTTCAAACAAGAACAATGAAATCTTAGTGATTCATAAGGCTGTACTATTCTGTACTATACTACACATTACTTGTATACCTGAAAGTCTACATTATTAGAATTACAAACTCCTAATGGTAGGCAGCCTGATTCACCTTGTATCACACATTAACACCTTGCAAAAAAAGAAAAAAGAAAAGTCATCCTCTCAAGACTTTTAAAATGAGACTGCACAATGAAGTGATTTTCATAATGACTATAAGATGTTTTAATAAAGAAATACATCTCTGATTTTAAAATATGCACTTTCAGTTCAAAACATAAAGACAGGTCATTTTTATAAGTTGAAAAGAGAAATACTGAATAGTTCTTAATCTTTAAAAAAGCATATGGGGGAAGGGCACGGTGGCTCACTCCTGTAATCCCAGCACTTTGGGAGGCCTAAGTGGATGGATCACAAGATCAGGAGTTGAAGACCAGCCTGACCAAGATGGTGAAACCCTATCTCTACTAAAAATAAAAACAATTAGCCGGGCGTGGTGGCAGGCACCTGTAATACCAGCTACTAGGGAGGCTGAGGCAGGAGAATCGCTTGAACTCGGAGGGCAGAGGTTGCACTGAGCCGAGATTGCACCACTGCACTCCAGCCTGGGTGACAGAGTGAGACTCCATCTCAGAAGAAAAAAAAAAAAAAGCATATGGGAACAATTAAGGCAAGAAGCAGTTATGGTGAGTGTAATACCCAAATGTAAATCACATGTTGAGCCTAGCAAAATTCAAGGTAAATTTATGTTTAGAGGCTAAACTGGTAAAAACTCAAATATTTCCATTATGTGCATTATGTAATTTTTCATGTATATACAAAGTTGTTAGTAAAGGTTATAAATTATTCACACACTTTAACAGGATAAGGATAAGGATA
Source organism: Rhinopithecus bieti (assembly GCF_001698545.2). Classification (NCBI taxonomy): domain Eukaryota; kingdom Metazoa; phylum Chordata; class Mammalia; order Primates; family Cercopithecidae; genus Rhinopithecus; species Rhinopithecus bieti. The sequence goes on along the minus strand of NW_016826791.1, from coordinate 620,772 downwards.
AGATTCTTATACACAGGAAAAGGGTAAGATTCATGTTATTCAATTCAGTATATAGTCATGAGGTAGTGACAACAGGATACAGAGAAATGTTCCTATGCTCAAATCATCAAAAATATATACTAGCTGGGCACAGAGGTCCACGTCTGTAATCCCAGCACTTACGGAGGCCGAGGTGGGAGGATCACTTGAACCCAGTTCTAGACTGGTCCGGGCAACAAAGTGAGACCCCTATCTCTGCAAAAAATCAAAAACTTAGCCAGGCATGGTGGTGTGTGTCCTGTGGTCACAGTTACATGGGAGGCTGAGGACAGGAGGATTGCTTGAGCCCAGGAGATCGTGGCTGCCGTGGACTGTGTTCATACCACTGCCTGTCAGCCTGGGTGACAGAGAGAGACCCTGTCTCAAAACAAAACAAAACTACATATAGAGTTATATACATGCCACCATGCAACTCCATTAACTCCTTCCTATAGGAGATTCCCATACCTGTAACCAATTTCCCCATCTACTCATACAGACCTGAATCCTAGGCTATCAAATTTCAGCTCTACAGAAAAGGGGAGAAATTGGTAGCTAGTTATAAGTAGGCAGAAGAAAAATGAACAAAATAGGCAAACATCCGCAAAATTTCAGTGTCTACATGGATAGAATGGTCACCCATTTACTATGAAAGTATGTACTGAACACATACTCTGTGGCAGGGCATATAAGGCAAGACATGTATGACCCTAGCCTTTAAAGAGCTTACAATCCAAAGGGAAGACCTTAATTACCCAAACAGGTATTATATTTGTGACATGTGCTACAAATGAAAAACATGGGGGTAGGGTGGTAACCAGCTAACCTCTGAGAGATGACAGTGAAACTGAGAGCAGATCAATGAGTACAGGCAGCTAGGTGAGCGGGGACAGTTCCACACATACGGAAGTGCCTATGTGGGAAATGACTGGAGTGGAGTGAGCTGGGAATGGGACTTGCAGGGAGGGAAGGGGGCAGGCACTGTTACATCCTCCCTACTGCCAATGAATGAGCAAAAGAATTCTGGACATAAGGATAATTACAGAATTACAGAGAATTTCAGGGAGACAGCTATGTGACTGAAGTTAGTATTTTTCTATCATCACAAAAGGGTTTTTCTCCCTACCAGTTTGTATATGTGGCCACTATATACCCACATATATACACACGGGTGTGAATATAATATAGAATTATAAAGTCATAACATACCCTGATTGTGTATTGGCAACAGCTGTGTTGGTGGGGGAGGCTGTGGCAATGGAGTTGGCTGAGTGTTCGCAGGACTAAGTACAGCTGTAAATAAGTCTTCAACATCTTTTCCGCCAAGCTCTAGGAGATAAAACAGTAATAGTAACAAGATTAAAAGACTAGTAGGCTCATGGTATGGGGAATGCCATTTTCATAAACTAAAAAATCAAAACACATTTACCTGGAATTTTATATAATTTTCCAAGAATTGCTCCTAGAATAAATTTAAAAAAAAATAGAAACATTAACAGCTACTAATTCAATATACTGATACAAAATAGCATTTAACTGACATAGAAATAATTAGAAGTTAAATTATAACCATGCAAAAGTCTTTAAAAATCATATTTACTCAGGTCTTTTAGAAAGCCTAGATGTAGGGCAAATATTTTACCATCTGTGACCATTTTGTCTAGTTCGGGACTGAGGATCCCATCTAGCTGTTCTTCACTTAATGGTCGTGAACTCTGATTGACACTTGGCTGAGGCAAAGAAGGATCATCAGGGACAGGACCAATATCTAAAAGAGTAAGGAAAATAAATTTAAAGGTACATTCAGAATACTCACACAAAAATGTATAGCACTATTTACCTGTACTTAATATACAACAATATGATTAAAATAGAGAAATAAGGTCTGTAATTCTGAATTAGAATTCTCCTATCAATTTGGAGAGTCACTGAGTAAAAATCTGGCACAATATATTTGTATTAGGTGCCATGTAAAGTTCTATTTTAAGTAAAAACATTTCCTGAGAAACAAAAGAATACATCTGATTTTAACTTGCCAACTTCTGCGAAAAAAAATAAAAAATAAAAAGAAAGAAAAAAAAAGCTTCATTAAGATAGGAGTTTATAAGAAATCGATATACAAATAATTGCTTTAATTTGGAAAATAGTGGTATCAAATGTACAGTACAATTATGCACAGTATGTAAAAAGGAATGCGTTTCATATAAATTAATGAAAAGTCCTAAAATTCTCAGTGTTTAATATTGTCCTTTTGTAAATAACTTCAATTATAGGTAATATTTTTAAAATATTCTATAGGCACATTCTGATTATGTACATTACATTTACAAAATAACATGCTGTAGCTCACATTTGTTGAGAGTCACATGTAAAAATGGTTTATCATCTACATTTTTTTCATGCTTTCTCAATATTATTACTATTAAAAGTAAAAATTTAGTCTTCTTATTTGATCTTATATTAGGAACTAGCTCTACAACATTTAGGTAATATTATAAATCACATATTAACAAAAAATTATTCATTAAAGAAAAACTATTGACAAAGTCACCCAAAGTACAGTATAGCTATACTATGCTTTAGCCACACACAAAAAGGGAAAAGCAAAGTATGGATTAGTGAGACATTAGCACTACTGATAAACAGCATGCACCTACAGGTTGTTTCAGCTGAAATCACTATAAAAAAAGAAGACTACTTCTAGTCAGCCGTCATCCATTGCTCAGTTTCTTACCAAATGGAAAAGGTGAGCTCTCAACCTGGAAAGTGCATAAATCAAGACCTATAAGACCCAAACCAAATAAAATGGATGATTACCACAGGAGCGGGAAGTGAGGGAAAATGCAAACAAAAGAAGAAACAAGATACAGCAAGACTTTAAGGCAACGTGCCTTAAATGTGATGCAATTAGAAAGACAACAGAAATTAACTTGCTATATCCCCTCCTAAAGCAGGAAAGCTGAGGTAGATCAAATAAAATGCTGAGTTCTTTAACAAAGCCAAAAACAAAAACAAAGTTACTGGGAAACACACAAAAGGCTAAACTTGTTCCACACATCACACACCTCTCACTCACACCAGACACCAGAGAAAGGGCAAACAGCATTCATATATACCTGAATGATCAACTGATTTTGCTAGATCATCTGAAATTATTCCAAGAATGTCATCATCTGTGTTTAAAACTTCAGAAATATCAGCTAATGGGTCATCAGCAGGACCTAAATATAGTAAATATGTTTTTTAAAATTTCAGTATTTTCCCAGATATTAAGCCATTTGCTAAAAACCTAGAGTACAGCAGATACTGAGGCAAGTGCTAGAATAAAACCTGAGACTCTTAATTTTACAGTAAAATTTTCATAGCAAAGGAAGTAACGTTTTGAATTACAAAATTTACCAAAATTCAGACTATTTTGTCTTGTGACTAATGTATATTGAGACAAAATTTCAAGACCTGTAGGCAATAAAAGTGAAACAGAGTAAGAAACAAAGCAACTTGCTTTGCTGTAAGAAACAAAGCAAAAAAAATTTTGCTTAAGAAATTGGTATGTCTAAAAGTGACATTGAGAAATTAAAACACAGTAGGAAAAGTTAAAATACGAAAGACAAATCTATCACTCTTTAGAAATTCCATATGGAGCACAAGCCAGGTACCATCTAGTTAGTACTTCCAGCTTTGCTGTTCATACTGATTACTCATTCACTCATTTATTTAAAAAAGTATTTCACTACCCACAGAACTGTGTCTATGGATCACATATGAGGCATTGCCCACTGAGCAATGACTGAAACAAAGTGCACGCCCTCAGAGGGCTTACTTTCTCGGAGGGAGTTAGTAAATAAATGACATCTTAAATAAGTGCTATTTAAAGAAAAAACAAGGAAAAAGGATTAAAAATAAGCTGTGGGGATGTTCCATTAGACAGAGTGGTCTGTGAAGACCTTTAGATGACTGAGCGTAAAACTAAATGAGGGAGTAAGTTATGTGCACAAAGATGGAGATAACCCTCCAAACTAAGGCAAAGCAGATATAAAGCCCCTGGGGCAAGCCGGGTTTGCCAACAAGAGAGGCCAGAGCGGTAACAGAAAAACTGTGGTAGGGATAAAAGAGGCAGCTAGGGCAAGACTGTGTAAGATCTTAGAGATCATGGGGAAGACTGGATTTTATTCTGAAGTGTAATGAGAAGGTGTTGAGAGGCTGAAAGATAGGAGATGACTAATATTTTAAAAGGAACATACTGGATGCTCTATGTAGAGCAGATGTGGGGTGGGAATTGGGGAGGGCTGACAAGATCAGAAAAGGGCACTGGTGCAGTCTGAGAGGTGAGGTGATGTCAGCACTAGGGTTCTAAGGAAAGCTGAGACAAGTGGTTGGCTTTGGGATGTATTTTGAAGGCAGAGACAAACATGGATGAATAAAAGGGAAAGAAAAGTCAAGGAGGATTCTAAGGGTTTGGGGCTTAACCAAGAAACTATTGGAACTCTTGTTTAGGCTTGCTTTAATAATTATATTAGCCATTCAGTAAAGAGAAACTGAAATTTTTAACCCATCTCAAGTTTATTTTTATTTAAAAGGGGGAGGAGGGCACAAATGTAATATTCCAGGTCAAATATTTCTGTCAAACAGTCGTGGTTCCATTATATAGTTTCCAAAATGTAATTCGTACATAAGATATCACATTAAGTTTTGTGTGCCCAAATATCCAGGAACTTTTTAGAGAAAATTATTTCAATAATGCATTGTCTAGATAACACTGTGGTTGGAAAAGTCTGCTCTGGTATTTTTCTTTAGAACAAATTTTTTAGAGTTTTCATAAGCAGTTTTTTGTTTTAAAGTAATGGAATTCTACTATACAAATTTATAACTAATTTTTTCCAGTATTTTTTAAAGACTGTTTTACAAGTTTGCCTTTCTAATAGGGTATATGTGTGTGATTATTTATCTGAATAAATCATTAAAATTTATATAATAGGGCTAATGTCTTTATATGTTGACAGGTTTTAGTACAGATGATTTTGAGAATAGAGAGTGAGAGTACATGTTTATAATTTTTAAAAAAAAGCCTTTTAGTCTTAATTTCTCATAATATAAAGTGAAAAGAGTGGTCTCAACTGCAAAGAACAATTAATCTAGGTTTTGAAATGGGTATATTTTTCTGTCCTCCAAGTTTTGGCCTTATTGTAAAACTGTTCTCTCTTCAGTAGTTTTGTGGAAAAAATAATCAAATAAAGAAAAAAATAACTTATATCAATATCTTTCCTATATGTTCTCCGTCCAATTTCAATCCTTCTCCTTTTAAAACTCAACTGCAAAGAGCTCCTATTTAAGTTTTCAAGTGGCTAGTTATGATAGTTACAAGATATACTTTATCATAAAATATCCTTTGAAGGACCCACAGGTCTTTCATTATACATTATTTTAACAACATATTGACAAGGACAAGAGCAGGTCAATACTTAAAACGACAGAATTAAAGTAGGAGTTAAAAAATATCTAAGACTGAACAAACAAGAAGCATGACCTCACTACAAACAGTGAGGCAGACTGGACATGCACATGTGTCCAACAGAGGGTAAGATTGCTTCCAACTATTTCAAAAGTCAAAATCAAAATGTCAGTATTTCAATTCAGGATAATGCCAAGTTAATGAAGCATTAACTACTCAACAACAAAAGTCATTTTCAGTGGAAGATTGCTTTAAAATTGTTTTCAAAATGAGTTTATAAAATTAACTGAGTAACAAATGCAATCAATGGTAAAAAAAGGAAGCTTACCAGAAGAACAATGATTTACAATTGACAGTACCATAAAAATCCAAGAAGTGCGAGAAACACTGATCACAACACTTACCTACCCAATGAGTTAAACTCCTAAGAGCCTTGCTGACATTGCTGTAACTCTGTAAATATATCAAGTTCTCATACCTTTCTGATTGTTAATAGTTCCTATAGGCACTGCATTTAGGATAATGATTCTCAACCAGGGGGCGATTTTGACCACCAAAAGATATTTGGCAATATCTGGAGATATTTTTGATCATCACGAGGCCAAAGATGCTGTTAAACATCCTTCAATACACTAGAAAGCCTCCCTACCACAACAAACAATTATTGGCTCAATCTGTCAGTAGTAAGAAACCATGACCTAGGTCAACAGACTTCACTGTACTAAAACAGTATGCCAGCAAGGTCCTAACTACCCCCACATCCATTTTGGTTTCTGTTTTGAATTTCAGCTGTATGATTAACAAAAATCTATCTTACATTTTTAGTAAAAAAAGTCACTGTTGGCCAAATTATAACTCCTCACATTGCCCTCAGCAAAGTGTAAACCAAATGTTTTCTTTCACAACTCTTGATGTTGGTACTAGCTACACAGGTAAATTAATTTGCTATATCTTATACACCTGTACACTTAAAATAGTTCCATTTACTAAATGTAAGTTATACTTCAATACAGTTGATTTTAAAAGGCATATGAGGCCAAACAAAACATTTCAAAAGATTTAACTGAAAGGAAGACGTATGTCATATGATATAAAGAAAGTATCCGTGAATAATTCTACATACCATGAGTTCCAGATTTTGTTGGAGCCGAGGATGAACTAAGTAGTGGATCCAAGGAAGGATCCAAGAAACCTGCGTTCATGTTTGTTTTATATGAAAGCTGAGCTGCATCTTCTGATAGATTATCTAAACTTATCTTGCTTTGTCTACTTGTATCTAGAAGATCTTTTCCAAAGAAAGCTTCCTAGATGAAGATAAGCACATATAGAAATGGTTAGAAAATTCTAAAAGGACAACAGATTATTCTGTCATGGTTTTTGACAAAGAAGCAGAAATAACAGAAAAGGTTTACATTTAACAATACAGAAACTGAATACAGAAGTATAAAAACACCATAGAAATATGCTGTCAATTATTTCACACTCCTTATTTTAAAAATAAGATATTTTTGGTAGTTTTACTAGAGAAAAAAATATGGAAATAAAACCACACAATTATGCCAAAGATTTCTAGAAACTGCAGAATAGCTTCATGAATATTATTAATTTTTAGAGATTACTTGCAGAAGACAGCATAAGACTTTGATCTACAGCTTTAATATTTACTTCAGGTAGATTTGTAATCTATTGATACATATAATCACACTTACACTATAAGACTACTTACACTATCAATCTGAAAGAGGGTTTTATAGTCAGTTTAGCCATACTATGTATGCAATATTTACAGCTACTAAAGGCTTGTGGTTTTCTATTTATTTACACATATTAACATTTTTCCATTTCAAAATACTTTCAAGCTGGGTTCCTTGCAACTCCAAGATTTCTGCAAAATTTCTCAAAAATCAATACCAAAGACAAAAGGGAAGCACAGGTCCACCCCTTTACCCTGCTTCAACCCAGGAGTTCTGCTTTAGTCTATTTCCTACGATGTGGTCTATCCGGAAAAAGGATCCTTCATACAGGACAATTTTGCAATAGTTATCAACATTTAACACACTCTTGCCAAACATGCACAAAAAAGTTCACTGTAGCATATTTTGTAATGTCAAGAAGTAAAAATGGCCTTAATGTCTATCAATAGGCATATAACTATCCAACTTATAGACACGCATATTACAAAATACAATAATTTTTAAAAAGTATATAGCTCTATGTTATCAAAGAAAAGCCCTAAAATACATTACTAAAAGAAAGCAAGTTGAATTATATATACAGTAAATTATAAAATACAGGTCAGGCACAGTAGCTCACGCCTGTAATCCCAGCATTTTGGGAGGCTGTGGTGGGTGGATCACTTAGGCCCAGGAGTTAGAGACCAGCCTGGGCAACATGGCAAAACTCTGGCTCTACACAAAACACAAAAATTAGCCAGGTATGTGCCAACACGCCATAATCACAGCTACCTGGAAGGCTGAGGCATGAGAATCACTTGAACCCAGAAGGCAGAGGTTGCAGCGAGCTGAGATCACACGACTGCATTCCAGCCTGAGTGACAGAGTGAGACTTCTCTCAAAAAAAAAAAAAAAATTATAAAATTCAAAAGAAGACTACTATAAGTTTGAAAAAATAAATTATAAAAAAGTTTCTGAAGGATAAATGCCAAATTATTAACAATACTACCTTATGCGAAAAGAGACTGGGAGTATGTGAAGTCTGGTGGAGGTAATGATATATCTGATTTGAAATTTTCACATTTTAAATGAAAAAATTGTCTCACTTTGAAAATCTAAAATCCACAAAACTAGAGCAGCAGGTAGAAGAGGATTCATTTCTTATAATAAGCAATGCTTTTATCATTAGAAAACAGGCTGAACAGCAGAAAGCATTTTAGAAGTTTAGAAAATCATTTAATGCCTTCAGTATAAATTTGAGAAATCTTAGATCATGATCAGCAAGAATTTTGTCTAATGACTCGACTTTACTGGTGTTTATCAAAAACTGTATCACCCTTATGAATTTAGTGGGGTTTCCATTCCCTGTAGATAACATAAAGAGGTGGCTCCATGCACATGGTCTCTAAATGTCCAAGAAAACAGTACCATTAAAAAGACTTGCCTCATATCACACATACACACACATACATACGTACATACATACACACACACACACGCTGAAAGTTACTGATGTGCAACAGGGGAATCAAGACAGCCCATGAGACTAAGATCACAGCAATAATTGGGAAATTAGACCTAATAATTATAAAGACTCTTTGCCAAAGTATTAAATGGCCAGTTTTCATACTTGCATAAACACCTAAATAAAGTTTCTTAAATTTATATTATACTTTACACAAGGTTCAACAGGAGGAAAGGCAGGTTGCCATCACAAAATTCCTAGAAAGGACTATTAAGAAGGAAGGTAAAGGGAATCCCAGAAGAAAACAACAACAAACATGAAAAAAAAAATGGGGGACGCGCCCAAGATGGCCGAATAGGAACAGCTCCAGCCTCCAGCTCCCAGCATGAGCGACACAGAAGACAGGTGATTTCTGCATTTTCAACTGAGGTACCAGGTTCATCTCACTGGGGCGAGTCGGACAGTTGGTGCTGGTCAAAGCATGCAGCCCGACCACCAAGCGCTGAAGCAGGGTGAGGCATCGCCTCACCTGGGAAGCGCAAGGAGGAAGGGAATTCCTTTTCCAAGCCAAAGGAAACGGAGACAAACAACATCTGGAAAATTGGGTAACTCCCACCTTAATACTGCGCTTTACCAAGGGTCTTAGCAAATGGCACACCAGGAGATTATATCCCACACCTGGCCCAGAGAGTCCTACACCCACGGAGCCTCCCTCATTGCTAGCACAGCAGTCTGAGATCTAACTGCAAGGTGGCAGTGAGGCTGGGGGAGGGGTGCCCTCCACTGCTGAGGCTTAAGTCGGTAAACAAAGTTCCCTGGAAGCTCGAATTGGGTGGAGCCCACCACAGCTCAAGGAGGCCTGCCTCCCTCTGTAGACTCCACCTCTGGGGACAGGGTGGAGTCTAAACAAAAAGCAGCAGAAAGCTCGGCAGAGATAAATGTCCCTGTCTGACAGCTTTCAAGAGAGCAGTGGATCTCCGAGCACGGAGGTTGAGATCTGAGAATGGACAGAATGCCTGCTCAAGTGGGTTCCTGACCTCTGAGTAGCCTAACTGGGAGACATCCCCCACTAGGTGCAGACCGACACCTCACACCTCACACGGCTCGGTACACCCCTGAGACGAAGCTTCCAGAGCAAGAATCAGACAGCAACACTTGCTGTTCAGCAATATTCTATCTTCTGCAGCCTCCGCTGCCAATACCCAGGAAAACAGGGTCTGGAGTGGACTTCAAGCAAACTCCAACAGACCTGCAGCTGAGGGTCCTGACTGTCAGAAGGAAAACTAACAAACAGAAAGGACACCCACACCAAAACCCCATCAGTATGTCACCATCATCAAAGACCAAAGGCAGATAAAACAACAAAGATGGGGAAAAAGCAGTGCAGAAAAGCTGGAAAATCAAAAAATCAGAGCGTTATCTCCCCCTCCAAAGGAACACAGCTCATCGCCAGCAATGGAACAAAGCTGGACGGAGAATGACTTTGACGAGTTGAGAGAAGAAGGCTTCAGTCGATCAAACATCTCAGAGCTAAACGAGGAACTATGTAACCAGCGCAAAGAAACTAAAACCCTTGAAAAAAGATTTGATGAATGGCTAACTAGAATAACCAATGTAGAGAAGTCCTTATAAGAACTGATAGAGATGAAAACCATAACACAAGAACTACGTGACAAATGCACAAGTTTCAGTAACCAACTCGATGAACTGGAAGAAAGAGTATCAGTGATTGAAGATCAAATGAATGAAATGAAGTGAGGAGAAGTGTAGAGAAAAAAGAGTAAGAAGAAATGAACAAAGCCTCCAAGAAATATGGGATTATGTGAAAAGACCAAATCTACGTCTGATTGGGGTGCCTGAAAGTGAAGGGGGAAAATGGAACCAAGTTGGAAAACACTCTGCAGGATATCATCCAGGAGAACTTCCCCAACCTAGTAAGGCAGGCCAACATTCAAATTCAGGAAATACAGAGAACACCACAAAGATACTCCTCGAGAAGAGCAACTCCAAGACACATAATTGTCAGATTCACCGAAGTTGAAATGAAGGAAAAAATCTTAAGGGCAGCCAGAGAGAAAGGTCGGGTTACCCACAAAGGGAAGCCCATCAGACTAACAGCAGATCTCTCGGCAGAAACTCTACAAGCCAGAAGAGAGTGGGGGCCAATATTCAA
>NW_016826791.1:529710-609534 GCF_001698545.2 Rhinopithecus bieti | reverse complement strand
GGAGGGGGGATGGGGGGAGGGATAGCATTAGGAGATATACCTAATGTAAATGACGAGTTGACGGATGCAGCACACCAACATGGCACATGTATACATATGTAACAAACTTGCACGTTGTGCACATGTACCCTAGAACTTAAAGTATAATAAACATAAACAAATAAACAAATGTAAGCAAGAAAATAAAAAAAAAAAATTTTTAAAATGTATGAGGCACAATGTTGTTCAATTAAAAAAAAAGATGAAAAATAAAAAAAAGGTAAACCAAACTATAAATGGATTTTTTTCCTGACCAATTAAATGATTGTTTAAAAAAACAAAGATACAAACCTAGGATATAAGAGATTGAGGGGAAAAATATCTATAAAGGATATACAAAAGGTAAGGCACTGGTTAGACACTTTACATACATACTCTTACTGAACCTCTGAGCATTTCTGAGAGGCACCATTATGCCACAAATGAGGAAACTGAGACAGAGATGTTAAATAGAACAAAATCACACAGCTAACTGGTAGTGGAATGGTATTTAAACCCTCCGACTTTCTAGGCTAAACTCTAACATGAACATTGCCATTAAGATGTTAGTAGCTACTGAAAAAGAAAATTGAGGAAGTTGTATGTTAGTTGAAAGGCAATGTATTTTAAAACCAATTAAACTAGTAATAGCTAACTGGAAAATTAATATAAAAAATAAATACAACTCAGGCAATGAAGGTTTATCTATGTAAGCCATAGTTTCTTAGGAGGAACAGATCAGATGAATAGTTTTCTACACTGAAATTAGGATGGACTCTCAATGATAGTCTGTTCCAGTTCAATTTTAACACATGAAGAAATAGAGGCCAGGAAGGATGAATAACATGCTTAGGAATTTACAATTAGTTAGATGCAGAGCCAGATGTTTAATCTCAGTACCATTTCTAATACTGAGCTATTTCCATCGTATTGCATGGCCTTAAACTCTGACTTAATGTTTACAAGATGAACTAGAAAAAAACTTTTTTTGTAGTCTACATCATCAAACATACTTTCTTCATACTGAAAGATATTTTTCTGATGTGTATTTTGGAAAACAAAAAGAATACTGCTTAAATCTTTGGTTCACCAGGCCTCTAAAAGTGGTTAACGATTATTAAAGCTATAACTCTGACTGAAAAACCTATCTTCAATCAATGAATATAATTACTGTAACTTGTATTGGCAAAGGAAATTTCAGCAGAACTTGGGTGTGGGGTATACATAGCTATAAATGGCTTGAAGATTGAGTTTTTCCTACCCCAAAGTCTCCTTGTTACATCTTATAGAATACTTAGAAGTGAACAACTGGGATTAAAAAAAGCAATTTATGACAAGTATCAAAGCACCCAAAAAAGTAAATTTAATTTTACAGACCCGTGGAAGTTAAAATGGCATTTATGATGACTACATGAAAACAAGTAAAACATTAACAAAACAACAAACCTATGTTTTAAAACTCAATACATTCTATTTCCTCAATTAACAAACCATGTAAAATAATGTAAAGCAAAATATTACTTGTAAATAGGCAGGGAAAGTTTCTTCAAGCTTATTTTTCCTTTTTCGGTATCTCTTCTTTATTTTTTCAGTACTTTCAGTAACAGAAACAGATTCATCAACTAAAGTATCTGGTAACTGCTCACTCCAGCCTGAAACAACAGTCACATTTATAAATCTGTGGCATTTAGAATTTCTAGACAAACCCACTGAAGGTAATTTTATACCTTACCAATGTACACACAGTTTCATATAAACAAACAAGCTTTTTCAACAAAAAACTCAAATCAAGTTTATTACTTTTAAGTGCCAAAAAATTTTCATTTCATGCCTACTTAGTATTAGCATGTTTCCCATTTTCTTAATAACAGATTTCTTTACAAAGCAAAAGCTTATTTATTTAAACACATTTTGTTAAAGAGTAAAAAGATAATAATAATAATAATAAATACCCAAAGCTCATGACTATGAGGAAATGGCAACTTACAAACTATTAAGGGAAATTCAGTGGGTACAACTTTTTTGTAGGGTGGATTGAGAATACTCAACAAAGACCTTAAAGAAAAAGTGTGTCCTTTAATACAGCAATTCCAAGCTCAGAAATTTATTATAAATTAATTATTTGTAGGACATACACATTGTGAAAACATGACTATGAATATGCCAACAAATAAGCAATGAACACTCATTCTTGAAATCAGAAATGGAAATAAATTTGGGGACTATGAAACTAGCAAAGAAACAAGAACACAGCTTAAACTTGACAAATAAACAATCAAATGATATTCTCAGATGCTTCATGATGGCAGGGCAAACGGCACATCCCTTCTGAAAATCAGTATGAGCACTCTACCACCAGACTACATAAGTGAACTGACTCTTCTGAAAACTAGGAACAGACAAACATTTTTTACAACCATCCTTTTAAATGCACCAGTATCCTAGCCAGAACATAAGGAATCCATGAAAAACAAAAATGAAGGTAAATAAGGAACCACAGAAGTAAGCAAAAAAGTAAAACTCTCCGAAATTTGCTGAAATCCAATGACCTCAAACTCTACACGCACTCAAATCCTTTCATCAATAAAAGGTAGTAAGGCTTTTATTGAGTAACAATAAGAGGCAATAAGGCTCTTATTGACTGTAACATTTTAGGAAGCTCTTTCCAACAGAAGTATCAAGACCAAGGGGTTACATTAAAAAAAAATTTTTTTTAACTCAGTACCATACCATCATCTCTGCAAGGTAACTGCTCAGAAATAGAGCCTGAGGAATCTTTTCTGATCACCAATCTTTTGGTTTTCCCTTGCCCAGTTCGACTTCTTTGCCGCACCATAAATCCACCAATACCTATCCAAAAAAGAAATTGGGTAAACTGATAAATAATTCTCCCTACATTTTCACAGTACAAAGGATAAAATTGCTTTATCTTGAATAGTAAGACATTTTCCGAAATTAAATCTGTGCTAATCTAAATCAATAATCTGATTTTAGGTAAAATAGAAGTTAAAATAAGCAAAGAAAAAAAGGAAAAGGCAAAGCCACTGTTATCACTTATCAAACAGAATATAAAAAGACCTGTGTGCACTTCCTCTTCTAAACAGTATCGGTGTAAATATCAAACACTGAATTATGCTGGTTTATCTATTTGACAAATATTAGTACCTCATACATCAAATTACGGTCATGCACTGCATGATGATGTTGGTCAACAAAGGCCTGCATGTTAAGATAGTGGTCCCATAAGATTATAACGGAGCTGAAAAATTCCCACCACATACAGACATCACTGTAGTTATAACACTGTAGCATAATTACTTTATTTTTTTAAATGAATTTAGGGTACCATGCAGCCTAAGTGTGTAGTAAGCTATACCATCTAGGTTTGTGGAAGTGCACTCTATGATGTTCACACAAGGATGAAAACGCCTAATGATGTACTTCTCTGAACTTAAGTGATGGATGACTGTATTTGTATATTAACCGGCTAGATGACAGAAACATTCTTTGACTGATATGATTTCAGGGGGATGGTGTCCAGTATTCCAAGGTATGAGGGTATTTACACATGGGATACATAGAGCCCTGAGGTTAAGAGCATGGAATCTGGAGTCAAACTATGTAATTCTACTTACTCACTAAATAATTCTCATGGCCTCAGTCCTTTCACTGGTTAAAAATGGGAGTAAGGCAAAGGAGCTTCTCATACATATGTTAAATGGACAAATAACATAAGTGAATTGCTTAGAATAGAGGTCTGGTACACAGTCAACACTATAAGCTTTTGCGAAATGAAATCGCTGTCGAGCAATATACTCCGTGACCTAATGGGCCCCTCAATTAGAGGGTTGACTTCCATATGAGGCGGAGGAAAAGAAAAAAAAAACAGTAAATACAAGTTCCTGGAAGAAATCTGCAATGTCTAAAATTTAAAGTGCACTTATAAGTCTCATGATTAGGAAGAAATGAAATCATTTTCATAAAATGATTTAGATGCAACTAATCTTAGGTCCTTATTATAGATGTGACCTATTTAAAAGACGTTATCTTTCAAGGTCTCACAGAATACAAATGAAGTAAGAAAGTTCTACCCTACACAGCAAAAGGGATTTAGATCACTCTTACCAATAAAATGTAAGCAATCAGAAGCATAAAGATTGTACCAATCCAATTTAAAACCTCATTGGTAAATAGACATTAATAAACTGCCTAAGGAAAGCCTACTCAATACCTGTGAAAAGCGGGAAAAAAATTTATTTAAATAAATACATAAAAGCCTACAACTTCTGTATTGTGACAATTTCAATAATTTTTTCCAATAAGGCAAATAAAATCGACAAGCAAGACCACTTTTCCCTCCACTCCTGAGGCAGATAAGAAATAGAGTGTTTAATCCATCATAGTTTTAACTGGACTATAAATTCTAGGAGGCATAATAACTCTCCTGTTCCCTTTCACGCTGTATACTTACTGGCACTCCTGCATAAACACTGAAATCAGTTTTTTCAAAAAAAGATATTAGAAAGTGAATACTGAAAATTAAAAGCATTACAGAAGTACACATCCAGAGGAACTATCTAAATGGCCTTCAAAGTCCAAGTATGAACAAAAGCCAATCTAGTAAAGCATTTAATAAAATGGTTAATATTTGGGATAAGGTATTCAATAATGACTCACTGTGAAGTATTCACATATTCAAAATAAAGAACTCTTGAGCTAAAAAGTCGTATTCAAATAGTTTGGTTCTTTAATTTATATGCACATATTTTTGTTTAGACAGTTCTTAATCCTGAATAGTTAATTTTAATTGAAGTCTTCAGTATTGTATTTTTCTTAAATTAACCAAGTATTGATGATATTGAAATGTCTACCTCAGACACTATACCTGGTCTGTATGGTTTCCTTTTTCTCTTTTTGACACCATCTGTTCCTTCTACTCCCTTAGTTTCATCATCCACAGCTTCCCGCTCAGGACTAGATTCTGATTTTCCATCACAATCCATAAGTTCTCCTTCTGGAAAAAAGTAAATGTATACACAAAATTGGAAAAACCTATCAAATACATAATCCCTACATAATGGGGAATACAAAGCAGGGTTGTTGCTGAGCCATTTTAATTGCACATCCCTGTTGGTAGGGAAAGTATGAAAGCAGACAGAAGCCCCAAATGGTTGCAGAAATTGTGCTGCTTAGTGCAGTGTTCCCATGAAATAAAACATAATAATCAGAGAAGGGGAACACAGAACTCAGAAAGAGTTCTGTTAAGTGCAATACATTTGCACTTAACAAATTCACTTCTTTAATTGTGTCTTCAGGTCCAGGTCTCCAGACCAGAACTCTCTTCTGAGCTTCAACCACAGCTATAATTGAACACTACCTAGTTACTGAAAACTGTATATCCAAAATGAACTACTAATTTAAAATAAACTGTCTTTTTCCCATGTTACCTATCATCATTAAAAGGCATGGAAATGTAACCTGGAGAAGACAAAGGCCTGGAAGACCACCGTAATCATTCCTAATCTCTTTCCTCCCACAACCAAGACTCCTCAATACCTCTGAAATGCATTTTATCACTCTCTATCACCATCTTAGTCCAACCTCAGATGACTCATTATTAATACAACATGCTGCTATCTAGTTCCCCACCTCAAAGTTTACCTCTCTCCAATCAGTTATTTAAATTACTGCATAAATGACCTTTCTATAAATATGTATCAATTTTCTGCTTAAAATCCTTTCATGTCTTCCCAATGCCCTCAAAATAAACTCCAAATTGCAAGGCCCATTACAACAGCCTTTTGTAAACTTTCCAGCTTCATCTCACTCCCACCAGTGAACTATATTCAGTTCTTTGATTGTATCAAGCTCTTTTTTCCACTATCTTCCCCAATTTCTGCCTTCTACCTAATTTATCTTTCAGGATTTATTCTAAACTTCACTGTATTGAAGAATTCCTGATATTTAGATAAGGTTATGTCAAACAGTATACACACTCCTACGTATGAATCTCATGCTTCATTTTAATTGGTTCTTTAAAATCTGTGTCCCTACTGGACTATATTCTCCATGAGAACAGGTACACAGATTTTCTTAGTAACAGGTGTATTGTTAGCAGGATACCTAATACATGTTCAACAAATACTTCACTGAATGCGGTAAATGGAATGCTTAGAGAATGCTATTTTAGAGAATGCTATTTTAACACTATGTAATCAAACTTTTCCAAGTTATATATGCTTTACATTGTATTACACGAAAAAGACATGTTTATCAAATACATTTTAAAATCAAGTTGTTAACTCCTTCAATATTTTCAGTATTAGAGATAACATATTTCTGTAATGGCATGAACAGAGTATGTGTCTTTTGTTTTTTATTATATTTGGTCTATATTTGAAGCCAATTCCATAACAATCTGATAATGGCTATGAACTTATGACTAAGCCATGAAAAGTTTATAGGCCAGGCAGGGTGGCTCATGCCCATAATCCCAGCACTTTGGGAGGCCAAGGCAGGTGGATCACTTGAGGTCAGGAGTTCCAGACCAGCCTGACCAACATGGTGAGTCTCTACCAAAAATACAAAATTATCCGGGCGCTGTAGTACACGCCTGTAATCCCAGCTACTCAGGACTGAGGCAGGAGAATTGCTTGAACCCGGGAGGTGGAGGTTTCAGTGAGCTGAGATTATGCCATTGCACTCCAGCCTGAGCAACAAGAGCAAAATTACGTTTCAGAAAGAAGGAAAGAACAAAAGAATGAACGAAAAGAAAAGAAAAAAGAAAAAAGAAAATTACTGAAACACAGCAAGCACCAAAGATGACAATACCAACTGTTTACTTTCAAATAAACCCACCTAAAAGTTAATGACAGGGAATTTTGGGTGAAGGTGGTAGGCTAAATTCATATATTAAAATTTCATTCTCCTGAAACTCTACTAAAAACACACTGAAATAATCTATTTTTAAAAGATAAAATCAAGCTGGGGCATGGTGGCATGCCTGCAATCCCAGCTATTTGGGAGGCTGAGGTGGGAGAAAAGAATTGCATGAGCCAGGAGGCTGAGGCTACAGTGAATTATGATCACAGCACTGCATTCCAGCCTGGGCAACAGAAAAAGACTCAATCTCCTTTTAAAAAAAAAAAGGACAGACAATAGGAAAGGAGAAAAACAACTTAACAAAGTTAAATTCTCAGTTGAGAGGAGAAAGAACTGAAAAAAAGAATGCAGTTTATAACAATCCTCAGAAGGCTGAGAAACTAGGAAAACTGGCTACCTTTGGAAATAAGTGGGAGAAAACCGAAGCAACAAGAGCTTTATTTAATTACCTACACAAGTCATACTCCCTACACCTGCTTCCTAGGTTTACACACTGAGAAGCTGCTACTCTCATTCATGGGATGCAGGATTCCTGGGTGACCTTAAACGGAACAATGGGATAAAGACTGAAAATCGGATGAAGAAACTATACTAAATGTGGGCATACTAAATGTGGACAACCCCATCCTGCTCCCGCTGCCGTACCCCACATTTCCCCACTAAATTCTCAGAAAGTTAGCAGCCAGATCTCTAGCCTCCAAGTATGAGGTTTGAAAAGACTGTTGTGGGGAACCTGATCAGTTCAAGAACATCTAAAGATACTGAAATCAGAGGGTTCCCCAAATGGTCAGCACAAATCACCCCACTAAACTTACAAATTGACAAGCACCACCACATACTCAAAGCTTTCCAATCAACTACTTAATTCCTTTTTTAAAAAATAAAAATAGTATCTATCCAGTCTCCATCTTTAGTTATTCACTTTTTTTTTTTTTTTTTGAGGACGGAGTCTCGCTCTGTTGCCCAGGCTGGAGTGCAGTGGCCGGATCTCAGCTCACTGCAAGCTCCGCCTCCTGGGTTTATGCCATTCTCCTGCCTCAGCCTCCCGAGTAGCTGGGACTACAGGCACCCGCCACCTCGCCCAGCTAGTTTTTTGTATTTTTTAGTAGAGACGGGGTTTCACCGTGTTCGCCAGGATGGTCTCGATCTCCTGACCTCGTGATCCGCCCGTCTCGGCCTCCCAAAGTGCTGGGATTACAGGCTTGAGCCACCGCGCCCGGCCTAGTTATTCACTTTTAATCGTGCAGGTACAATAAAGATTATCTGATGATGGTCTATAACAAGCTTGTCCAACCTGCAGCCCAAGATGCTTAAAATGTAGCCCACTACAAGTTCATAAGCTTTCATACAACATTATGAGACTTTTTATGAGTTCTGGGTTTTTTTTTGTTTGCTTTTTTAAAAAAAGCTCATCAGCTATCGTCAGTGTATTTTACGTGTGGCCCAAGACAATCCTTTTAATGTGGGCCATGGAAGCCTGAAGATCTGCAACATCCCTGACAGAGACCTGAAAACATAAAAGACAATTTGGAATTAATAGACTAAGTAGGAAGAAAAAAATTTTTAAAAAGATTAAAATCCTCTGAGGGATAAGATTAGCCATGAGGCAAGAATAGGATGCTACAAAAGAAACATTCAAAGGGAAGAAAGAAAGCTCATGAAATAATTGAAATAACAGAAATAAAAACAAAACTCAGTAGAGGAAGATAAAATAAGGACATGAATTGGAAAGAAGCAGAGAAAAACTGAGTACGTTTCACATCTGAAGAGCAGAATTCTAGAAAAAGAGAGGGAACTGTTGTCAATAATATAGTTCAAGAACATCTCCTGCCACTGAAGGATGTAAGATGGCAGACTGAAAGAGACCACTCAGTGCCTAACAAAACAGATTTTAAAAATCCAAAATAGACAAAAACAGACGTTATCCTCATGAAATTTTAGAACACCGAGGACAAAGAATTTCCTAAGAGCTTCTAAGAAAACACAGGTCACATAGCAAGAACCGAGTTCTTCATATACTAGAAACTAAAAGGCAGTGGATCAATGGACTAAAAATGATAAATGAAAATGCATTTCCAACCTGGAAAAGATCAGTCAGGTAGGAAGGTAAAATAAAGACATTTTCAGAAGTATATAATGCCCAAAACTTACCTTCCACACATTCTCTGTCAGGGAGCTATGGAAGATACGTTCCACCCAAATTGACGGAAGAAATAAGAGAAATTAATGAAACTGCAGAAAACACATGTAACACAGGAGAGAACACAAGATGATCTCCAAGATGAAGAAGAAATCCCTAAATTAATCATATGTAATGGTTTGTGGCCAAGGATAGCACTGGATCTAATACAAAGACCACCTTTCAACTGAAACAATGCACACGAGGACAGTAAAACCCAAGAGAGCACTTTTATTGATGAGGTTCATAGTGACACCAGTAAGCATACATGTTGAGACAAATGGCATAAAGTAGCACATACAGTGCCCTAACACAAGTGGTATCACTGAAGGCTAAAGTCTCTTCTAACCAACATCTTCACAAGGGCCTTCTAATTCCCACAGGCCGCAATAAAGAAAAAGACCATATCGGCCAGGCGCGGTGGCTCATGCCTGTAATTTCAGCACAGCACTTTGGGAGGCTGAGGTGGGTGGGTCATGAGGTCAGAAGATTGAGACCACCCTGGCTAACATGGTGAAAATGCGTCTCTACTAAAAATACAAAAACAGCCGGGTGTAGTGGTGGGCGCCTGTAGTCCCAGCTACTCCGGAGGCTGAGAGAGGAGAATGGCATGAACCCGGGAGGTACAAGTTGCAGTGAGCCAAGACTGCACCACTGCACTCCAGTCTGGGCGACAGAGCGAGACTCTGTCTCAAAAAAAAAAAAAAAAAGGAAAAAAAGGAAAAGACCATATCACCCAAACATGAGACATTCTTCCATATATGCATACTTATATCTAGATGACTAATTTCTGGAAAGTTATAAGAAAACCACTGGTTCTTTCCAAGGAAGGGATAGCCGAGAAAGGTAGACTAACTTAACATTGTTCACTCTTTTTAAGACCTTTGTATTTCTTATAGCTATTGCCTATTCAAAAACAAACCTCTAACAGGGAAAGAATGAAAGCTTTTCTTCAATATCTGGGACAAGGCAAGGATACCTAATCTTAACACTTACATTCAACATAGTCCTAGCCAGAGCACTCACGTAAGGAAAGGAAATAAAAAGCATCCAAGCAGAAAAAAGGGGGCAAAATTATCTCTGTGTGCAGATGACATGATCCTGTATGTAGAAACCCCTAAAAATTCCACAATTACTAAAATAAATGAATTCAGTCAAGTAGCAGGATACAAAATCAATATACAAAAATCACATGCATTTCTTTATACCAATAATGATCTGAAAAAAAAAATCAAGAAAACATTTCCACTTAAAATAACATCAAAAAGAATAAAACACTTAGGAACAAATTTAATGAAGGAAGTAAAAGGTTTATATACTAAACATTATAAAATATTGACAAAAGAAACTGAAGACACAGAGCCGGGCGTGGTGGCTCACGCCTGTAATCCCAGCACTTTGGGAAGCCAAGGCGAGTAGATCACCTGAGATCAGGAGTTCAAGAGCAGCCTGGCCACATGGCAAAACCCTGTCTCTACTGAAAATATAAAAATTGGCCAGGTGTGGTGGCAGGCACCTGTAATCCCAGCTACTTGCGGGGGCTGAGGCAGCAGAACTCCTTGAGCCCAGGAGGAGGTGGAGGTTGCAGTGAGCTGAGATCGCGCCACTGCACTCCTGCCTGGGCAACAGAGCGTGACTCTATCTCAAAAAAAGGAAAAAACCTGAAGACACAAATAAATATAAAGATATCCCCATGCTTGTAGACTGCAATAATATTGTTAAAATGTCCATACTATCCAAAGTGATCTACAGCTTCAACGCAAATTTCCAAAGGCATTTTTCACAAAAATAAAAAACACAATTCTAAAATTTGTATTAAATCATAAAAGACCCTGAATAGCCAAAAGAATCTTGAGAAAGAAAAAGTAGAAGGTATCACACTACCTGATTTCAAGTTATATTACAAAGTGATAGTTATCAAAACAGTATGGTACTGGCATAAAAACAGACACATGGATCAATGGAACCGAATACAGAGCCCAGAAATAAACCCAAGTATATATTACAAGCTAATTTTTGACAAGTCCAATAAGATACAACAGGGAAAAGATGGTATCTTCAATAAGTAGTGGTAAGAAAACTAAATATCTATATGCAAAAGAATGAAACTGGACCTGATGCCTATCTTACACATCATACACAAAAAGCAACTCAAAATGGATTAAATACCTAAGACTTGAAACCATAAAGCTCCTAGAAGGAAATACAGGAGAAAAACTCCTTGATATCCTCCTTGACAATGATTTTTTGGATATCACACCAAAAGCTCAGGTAGCAAAAGCAAAAATAAGCAAGTGGGACTACATCAAGCAAATAAGCTTCTGCATAGCAAAAACAAAAACAGGGTTAAAAGGTAGCACAGAGATTAGGGGAAAATATTGGCAAACCACACATCTGATAAGGGGTTAAAATCCAAAACATATGAGGAACTCACACAACTCAGTAGCAAAAAAACCCCAAAATAACTGGATTTTAAAATAGGCAAAGGACCTGAATAGCCATTTTTCCAAAGTCACACAAATGGTCAAATAGTGTATGAAAAGATGCTCAACACCATAATCATCAGGAAAATGAAAATTAAAACCACAATAGATATCATCTCATGTCTCTTCGAATGACTATCATCAAAAAGGCAAAGACAAAAGTGTTGGTGAGGATGTGTAGATAACGAAACCTTTGTACACGGTTGATAGGAATGTAAATTAGTATAGCCATTATTGAAAACAGTATAGAGGTTCCTTTAAAAAAATATAACTACCATAAGATGCAGCAATGCCTCTGTTGGGCATATATTCAAAGGTAATAAAATCAGCACCCGAGAGAGACATCTGCACTCCCATATTCATGGCAGCATTACTCACAATAGCCAAGATAGGAAACAAACTAAGTGTCCTAATGGACAATTTACTTATCCATTCAAGGACAGATGAATGGACGAAGAAATTGTGATGTGTGTATGTACATATATAAGTCCTCCCTTAATGTCATCAATAGGTTCTTGGGAACTGAAATGTTAAGCTAAATGAACATACAGCATGTTCTCAAGTAACACTGTTTCCTTCAATCTAATTTTGGTATAATGCAATGGGAAAAAAAATCAGTTTTGTCATAGGTTTTTTCCACCTCTTAACCACAGTTTCTAAGAACTTACTGATGACAATGAGGACTTAACTATACAATGGAATAGTTGGCCTTAAGAAAGGAGATACTGCCATTTGTGACAACATGGATGAACCTGGAGGAAGCTATGCTAAGTAAAGTAAGCTAGACACAGAAAAATACTGTATCATCTCAATAAGCAGAATGGGAGGCAGGGGGGTGAGAAGCCGAATATATAGAGAACAGAATGGTGGTTATCAAGGGTCTGGGGTGGGGGATGGGTGGGATGGGAAGAAGTAGGTCGGAGGGTACCAATCTGCAGTTAGGTAAGATGAATAATTCTAGAGATCAAATTAATACACAACATGAGAACCACAGTTAATAATATTGTGTACTGAAAATTTGCTGAAAGAGGTTTTACATGCATACACACACACAGAGTAACTATGGAAGATGAAGGATACAGACATCTGTCTGACCATAGTAATCATTTCACTATGTATACAAAGCATGTTGTATACCTCAGATATGTATAATAAAAATAAATGAGAAAAAAAAAAAAAAACCCCGTATCCTACCTGCAAAAACAGTTTCAAATGCATTATGTCTTTGGATTTAGCAAGGAATTCACCTTTGCAGGCCCACCTACATACAACATTATAAATATACCAGGTGATTCATTGTATTATTCACAGTAAAAGATTGAAAGAAACCTAAAGGTTTATCAACAGGGGAAAGAACTGGTAAATTAAGTTGCTTATATTTCCGTATAAAGGAATATTTGGAGCCATAAAAAAATGAATGACAGTAAAAAGTAGCAAGACAAGAGGAACAAAAACTATATATATACACATTTCCTTGTACATGCATAAAACACATCTGGAAGGTTACAGAAGAAACCTCCTAGGTTTCTGGAGATGTAAACTGGGGGCATGAAGGCAGGGGAAAGGGAGAGACTTCGCTGTTTACCTTTTTATTCTTTTCCAATTTTAAATCATTTGAATCATTTGAATGCATTTGTCTAGAAATCAAATTTTAAAAGTTGAGGGAATTAACCTTACAGAAAGTAACAAACCTCAAGAAAGCAGCCACCTTCACCAGGTGGATAGTTGACCTCACTCTTCCCACTCTACAGTAGTTACTGAATGCCAGTCTCCTCCCTCCACTCAGTCTGCCCCACCTGCTGGCCTGCTACAGCCTCGGTGCAGTCCTATTCCCACACCTCCAAACACGTCCATACATTGTGATGGTCTATCTGGGGCCACCGATTGAGAGGAAATGTGCTGTGTTTCCATTCTTGAGACAGAGTGTTTTTATTTTCTTGAGGTTTGGGATTCTTTTCTTGCAATAACAGGGAGATCCCAGTAGGTGAGCGAGAAAGAAGTATGCTTTTATTGCATAAGGAATTTGTTTCTGATATACCAAAGTGATGATGTATGACTTTTCTTAAAGAAGTAGTTATTAGAAGAGTTAAAAATCAATGGAAACAAAAAGTCATAGGTATTGTTCCAATACTCCAGGAACATCACAGTTTGGATCCTGCAGAGGTGTGTAATATAATGTGTAATATTACATTCTGACAACCTCAAATTAAAAAATGCACAGCTGAAGATCACTTATAGTCAATACTACTTTTCAACCTTTAAGTTCATCAAGTCTCTCCCTAATGTATTGTACTTTTTAATAAAGGAAACTGTCAGATATGCTATAATACAGAGGAAAACATTTATATACTCTTTCATTATAATTTTCCACAACTTCCAAAATAAAGAAAAGACATGGAGACATTAAGTTCAGAGAATAATTGTGGCAGACAATTCCCCCATCCTAAAAGTTCAATTACCCAAACACAGGCATGATTTCTTACTAACTGAAAAGGAACTGAATTCACATGTAAAGACAAGCGCAGGATTCTGTTGAGTTCTGCTGGACACAGAACACAATTGCCAAAGCACTGGTTTAGCGCTTGTATTCTAACAGCTCACGGTTACTGAGCACTCTACGCGTGGGAAGAGCCAGTGCCGGGTGCCTGGCATGCATCCTTGCACCTCATCAGCACAATTATCCTATGGGCTCATCCTAGTTCACCTATTTTATAAATGAAAACACTAGCATTAGAGAAGTTAAAAACTTTGCCTAAAAACATCCAGAGTAGGTTTCAACATCGCCCACTACTTTATAATGCTTTCCCAAGAGCACTGAGACATTATCAAAACACATTAGTGAAACAGTCTAAAACGTCACAAATTTTAGGTTTAATACAAAATGCCCAGAAAACGGCAGCATTATTAGAAATCTCAGCATAATGTAATAATAAGAACTTATGATGATTGTATCCTTTTCCTGTTTTTTCTCCTGTATAGGCATATTAAATACCATAAAACTTATTTTAGAGGTGTGTGTGTATGTGCAGTTTCAAGACAATAATCTAAAACATTTTTAATATAACGAAGTATGGCAATACTAAATATTTAAAAGGGATTTTTATTTAGCCAACAGCAGAAAGCAAAATGTTGTCCAAGTAACATGCATTTCTTTTATCCCTAGGAATGTACCTTTCCTTCCACAAAGCATGTGAGATCCTGGCATGTAAATGAACATGATGGACTAGTCATGAAAATATTGTATATTCAATTCCTTAAATTCTAAAATTGTCTTAGCATTTAACATCCAACACACTAAACAATCTTTTTTTATATTCAATAAAAATAAGGACAAATTCAGTAAATTCAGATGGGCTATTTTATCACGTAAAGTTAAAAAAAGCAAAGGTAATTTTTCAACTGATTTTCTTTTACCCTGATACAAGTCGATGAGAAAATATGAAATTGAAACATATTACCATTTCTCAGTGTCTACAAATGGTAGTCACAAGGAAAAGCTTCCAAGGTCTCTTGTGTTGTTTTTAAAAGATATTATAATCTCATAATTTGGGAAACAATGTGTACTATTATCAAGAAACCTTTCATATTTTGTGAAATGGAGCACTTCCCTAATTTAAGAGACTATGGAAACCTTTTTCAGACATTTTTTTAACATCCTCAGAAATGGAAATTCTTGTTAATGCTGATCTGATCAATTCCTCCTAAGTTTATGGACTATTTCTTCACAAACTACAAGTCCCCAAATCAAATTATCTGTTCAATGGTATCTGAAATCAGTTATATACAAGCATCAGAAAGCTTTTCTCCAGCAACATAGACCCAAAACACACTACTACAAAACAAAAATTATCAAGAACATACAAAAGACATATCTTTTTTTTTTTTTTGAGATGGAGTCTCACTCTGTTGCCAGGCTGGAGTGCAGTGGCTCAATCTTGGCTCACTGCAACCTCTGCCTCCCAGGTTCAAGCAATTCTCTGCCTCCCGAGTAGCTGGGATTACAGGCACGTGCCACCATGCCCAGCTAATTTTTGTATTTTTAGTAGAGACAGGGTTTCACCATGTTGGCCAGGATGTTCTTGATCTCCTGACCTCAGGTGATCCACCCGCCTTGGCCTCCCAAAGTGCTGAGATTACAGGCATGAGCCACCAAGCCCGGCCACAAAAGACATACCTTTTCAAAGCCACAATTACCTCTCACCTGGACCACTGTTCCTCACTGATCTACCTGCCATAATTCTTGCACCTAATGATCTACTTATATCATAGGAGAGTGTCCCTCTTAAAATATAAATAAGATCATGGTGTTCTTCTTTTCAGAAACATTCAATGGCCTCCCATTCCATTGCTATTAAGCACAAACTACTGACACATCACCTTATGGTTGTGTTGAGATATACTGAACTGCCCTTCTTGTCTGTCCATCTCTAATCTTCTCACTTTCTGACTGTCCGCTCTGCTCACTCTGTTGGTCTCCACAACACTCTTCAAATGTACTCAGCACACTCTCACCCAGAGCCTTTACACTGGCTTCCTCACTGTCTGGGATGCTCTTCTCTCAGGTAATCAAGTGGCTCACTCACTCACCTCTTTAAAATCTGTGCTCAAATACTGCTTCCATTCATATGGACCCTAAACACCCATCTGTACTTCCAATTCCTTTTTTTTTTTTGGAGATGGAGTCTTGCTCTGTCACCCATGCTGGAATGCAGTGGTGCAATCTCAGCTTACTATAACCTTCACCTCCCAAGTTCAAGCAATTCTTCTGCCTTGGCCTCCCGAGTAGCTAGCTGGGATTACAAGTGCATGCCACTGAGCCCAGCTAATTCTTGTATTGTTAGCAGAGACGAGGTTTCACTATGTTGGCCAGTCTGGTCTCCAACTCCTGACCTCAAGTGATCTACCTACCTCGGCCTCCCTAAGTGTTGGGATTACAGGCGTGAGCCACTGTGCCGAGCCAGCCAATTCCTCTTAATCAAACTTTATTTTTACCATGGGACTTGCCAAACATGTTATAATCAACTGATTTTTTTTTTAAGAGTTGGGTTACTTAACATTAAAATATAAACTCTCTGCAGAGAATTCTACCTGCTTTGTACACTGATATGATTTCCAACATCTGACATACAGTAGGTATTCAATAAATTCTATTGTCTCAAAGGCAGCTGCAGTGGCACATGCCTGTAGTACCTGCTACTTGAGAGGCTGAGGCAGGAGGATCACTTGAGCCCAGGAGTTGGAAACCAACCTGGGCAACATAACAAGACACAGCCCCTTAAAAAAAAAAAAAAAAAAAAAAAAAAAAAAAAAAAAAAAAAAAAAAAAAACTATGAAATAAAATATAATGGAACAGAAATAATTATCACTTCATTTCTAAATAGGTTGAAAATAAATATCCGCCCCAAAAATGAGCAAACCTATAGTAATCCTCTTTAGGATATAACTCATATTGGATTTTAAATTACTATTAAAATATTTTGCTATCTCAAGAATTCAGCAGGCTGAGCAGACCAGATGGCTCGAGCCCAGGAGTTCAAGACCAGTCTGGGCAACACAGCAAAACCCCATCTCTACAAAAAAAAAATACAAAAATTAGCCTGGCGTGGTGGCCCGCATCCATGGTCCCAGCTACTCAGGAGGCTGAGGTAGGAGGGACGCTTGAGCCCAGGAGGCAGATGTTGTAGTGAGCCAAGATCGTGCCACTGCACTCCAACCTGGGCAACAGAGCGAGACCCTGTCTCCCCACCAAAAACAAAAAAAAATTCAGCTAGAAAAATGTTACATTTACATTGATCAAGAAAGTGTTTATAAACCAATAGTTTATGATGCACACTGGTGAATATGAAGTTATACCTGAAGCTTAAATGACAGCTTTTCCATTTCTAGAATGTATGCATCAAGTTCTACATTAACTTAAACATGGTATTATCCAAGCTCACAGTATCTGAGAAGGTTTATGTTATCTAGCAAACTAAAGTCAAGCCCTCTGTATTTCCCCACCTGTGATCTTCAAAGATACGGTGCTCCTTGAGATTTCTGAAAGGTAGGTCTGTTCTAAAATGTGTGAAAGGAAGAGAACCTGAAAAGGCAAGGTCTAAGAAGATCACTCATTTGGAAATGGCAAGGGTCACATCAGGGGTTATCTAAGTTAGTGTGATTTACCCTTTGGTAAATCATACACATATTTCAAAAGTTACTTTATATGCTTTAATTCTTGCACACATATTTCATGGAAAATAAATTAGTATTACCTCGACTATCATCCATTTCACCATCCCTTGAATGCTCTGATTGGATGTCTGGAGGGGTCTGAAGGACGGCCACGCTATTCTGATTTATAATCTTCAATTTCAATTTTGGTTTTGACCGTTTTCTTCTTGGAACTGTAACTGTGAGGCTCTGTAACTGAGTCATCCCTGATTCAGTCAAACACACACCATCCTGGGTATAAGTCTTGGGTGGGTCTAAAATTACAAAATCCCAAGAATACAAATTTAAACTTTCATTTTAAATTTGACTGATTACTGTTCCAAAATACCCACGTCAAGGGAATGTGACTGTAGTTCCAGAAAGCAATTACGTATCTATGAAATGCATGAATAATTAACTTCATGATACCCAATAAAAACTAGGAACAATAGGTCAAACTTTCTGGGATTATAGGCAAAAAGGCTGCATATTTTGAAAATGGTCTTCCTAGGCTGGGTGCAGGGGCTCACACCTGTAATCCCCAGCACTTTGGGAGGCTGAGGCGGCAGGCGGATCACGAGGTCAGGAGATCGAGACCATCCGGGATAACACAGTGAAACCCTGTCTCTTCTAAAAACACAAAACATTAGCTGGGCGTAGTGGCATGCACCTGTAATCCCAGCTACGTGGGAGGCTGAGGCAGGAGAATCGCTTGAACCCGGGAGGTGGAGGCTGCAGTGAGCGGAGATCATGCCACTGCACTCCAGCCTGGGCGACAGGGCGAGACTCTGACTCCAAACAAAAAAAAAAAGTCTTCCTGGCATTTCTATTTTCATGCCCCAATAAAAAGAGTTAGAAGCACTGCAACTAAACGCAATGCTCAGCTAATCCACTATGAGCTTTTCCTAGAAAAGATAAAAGATAGGGATATATTTACATAAGAGAAGAGAGAATACTCCAGAAGTTCATCTGGAAAAATCAGAGTATCAACATAATTACTAATAGGGAGAGGTAATAAATAAATACAAATCCTGCAGATTTAATTTTAAATGTACAA
Source organism: Rhinopithecus bieti (assembly GCF_001698545.2). Taxonomy (NCBI): domain Eukaryota; kingdom Metazoa; phylum Chordata; class Mammalia; order Primates; family Cercopithecidae; genus Rhinopithecus; species Rhinopithecus bieti. The sequence goes on along the minus strand of NW_016826791.1, from coordinate 590,726 downwards.
AACTGTTGTTCCTTAGAACAATTCCTGTACTATCCAAATGTTTTTGTATCAGGTGCTATTAAATACAAGTATTCAAAAGAATGATTGTTTAATAAGAATATCATATTAATCACCATACTAAGTTTATTTATTATTTTAAAAATTAAGAGATTGAATTAATTCTAAAATAAATCTGTTTGCTAACTAGGCCACATTTTCTGCTAACTGATAATTAAGCACAGTAATATATCAATGAAACCAAAGCAAGTATGGCATTAATGGTTATTCTAAGAGCTGTTATTTTTGTTGCCAACTTGCTGAAATTTATAGGAGTACTGCCCCAGTAAAGCTGGACGACATTTTATATATCATTGTGGAAATGATTACCAACATGAGGGAATTTGGATAGAACACCTATACGATTGAAGCAGGTTTCACGAGTGGTAAGCCAATTATGTAAAAATTAAGCAAAGTATATTAATTAAATTAAGTAAAGCATTTCAAATTTTACCTAGCTCTTTTACTTTTGTGACAATTTGTGCTACAAGTGAAGATTCACAGCAGTCTGAGGAAGGCACTGAAACGAAAAAAAAAATCCAGGTAATTCTTTTCAGAAAAAGTAAAGTGTATTTAAATACTTATATATGATTAAAATTTGTTTCTATACTCATTTTATTAAAATAAATGTTTGAACACTAAAGTTAAAAGTGGTTTTTAAAGCAACAACAAAACAAGAAGTGGTGAAGGAAATACTCAAGTCATGGAGGAAAACCTGGCTAAGAAAGAATCAATATATTGGATTTTGACATATTGTCAATAACTACAAGATCATGTTCCTTGGAAGCAAAATTATAGTTTACATCTAAAGTATATGCTTTTTACTGTTTCATGTCAACTGTTTTATTAAAAGTTGTGATAAGTCATGTGTAACCAAAAGTAATATTTTTCGTAAAATACTTGTCAAAGTAAGTTTCACAAAGACAAAATAGAGTAGAGCTAAGCTAATTCATTGGTTATGGACAGTAAGGTGCAAGTGAGTGGTACAAGAGTGCAGACTCACAGTTTAAATTATTCTCTTACCATTAGACGCAGGCATATAGGGTCTGCACATGCTACAATCAAAACCAATGTCTGCTACATTTTCCACTTCTTCCTCAGTATTTAAGTTTTGACAAACTGCATGCATCCATCTAAAAAGACCATATTTGTACATGTGTTTTAAAAAATGGAATATACTGATAACTGCTACCTTTTAAAACCTGTAACACTGACAGTCTTCAAACTTAAAAGCCCTAAGCCTCACATGCTCCTGCTACCTTGCCCTTGTCTCCTAACTATCCCTATTAACAGAAAACTTTCATAGAGCTAAGAAGGAAATAAAAGGAGTCAGAACAACTATTAGAGAGGAAGCAAAGCACATTACATAAGGAAGCCAATTATTTTATCATCATATATTAAATATTTCAAAGACAGCAAGGAAGCTAGTTAGAGCAAACAGAAAGGTATTCAGAAATACTGCAAATGGCAGTGCTAGCATGTATGTGCTCCATGCAATGCATCTAATTTGAAGTAGACATATCTTATGTAAAGCAATGTTGAATGGTAATTGGGAAATAAAGTAAAAAGTTGTCTTGCATTGGAACAAAGAATTAGTAGGCAGAGTCCCAAGAATACTGTACTACTGATGAAATAATACTATTAATAATAATAAATGTTCACTGTTTAACTTCTAAAAGAGTACAACAATATACCAATGAAAGCAAGGAAACATTCTTGATTTTGAAATTCCACATAATTACGTAGGGCAGGCAGAAGGTAGTATCTAATATCTAGATATCTAGTATTTAGAGCTTTGAGAAAAAGTGGTTTAAGGAAAACAGAATGTGTTAGATATTCTTTATAATTTATTAAAAGATTCAGAAACCCTCCATAAGAAATGGCATAGATGAAGGCAATAATTCTCCATCTAATTTCAAGGGATTCCTAAACCCTCAAAAGGCCTAAATTAAAATCTTTAGTCTTGGCCAGACGCAGTGGCTCACACCTGTAATCACAACACTTTGGGAGGCCGAGGCGGGTGGATCACAAAGTCAAAAGATTGAGACCATCCTGGCCAACATGGTGAAACCCCATCTCTACTAAAAATACAAAAATTAGCTGGGTGTGGTGGCACACGCCTGTAGTCCCAGCTACTCGGGAGGCTGAGGCAGGAGAATCGCTTGAACCCAGGAGGCAGAGGCTGCAGTGAGCCGAGATCATGCCACTGCACTCCAGTCTGGCGACAGAGCCAGGCTCAGTCTCCAAATTAAAAAAAAAAAAAAAAAAAAAAAAAAACTTTAGTCTGGAGTTGAGAATTCAAAACAGGAAATCGCTTCTGTAAGTTTCTAGGTGACTAAAATCTACAAAGCAAAAGTTCTGTACCTAAAACTTACGATCAAGGAAAAGCTATTTTCCATTTTCTTTTTGCTACATTTCAAAGAGAAAAGCTTTAAAAAGATGAAAAAATAGCACAATACCTATCACATTGTCTACATTGCAGAATAAGATCTTCTTCTCTATAGTTTCGATAGCAGACTGGACAGGAAGATAAGCTTGCACAAGGAGCGCACTGTGTGTAATTGTTCTGCCATTCACATCTTAGACCTGCAGATGTTGCTCCACAGTGTCTGCACCAAACACACCTGAAATCCAAATCCCCCCGAAAAGTCTCAATTTTACTTTCTTAGTTATTCAGTTACTGTAATTCAGGAAGCTACATATGAACATAATGGGGGAAATGATTTAATGTGTAGGTGAAAATTTTTCTGATTAGTGATACCCATCATAGCATACGTGTATTATTCAATTAAATAGATGTGGCTAATTTTTAAAAACTAAAGTGGCACGAGAAAGTTCTGAACTCGAAAGACTAGCAAGACAAACAAATCCTAGAGTACCATTTGCACTTCCAGCCTCCTTTGGGAACTGTCTGCAATGGAGGGTCTAGGCAGTAGGTGTGATAACTTATGTCACAATCATCACACAGCAGGAGTCTTCCTGGGTCAGTTGCCTTCCCACAGGCCTCACACACAGTGCACTCAAGACACCTCCAACCTTTGCTAAGAACCACTTTAGTGATCTGTAAAAGAAACAACCAATCCATGTGATTTATGCATTAACCTAACATAATCAAATATACCATATAAATTAATATGGTGCTTATGTACCTAGAAGCAGAAAAGAGGCAATCAACTAACATTTATTGAGCACCTACGGAGGCCCAATACTGGGTTGGGCATGTTCATATGCACTTTTAGGAGCCTACTGAGCAGAATAATAGAAAGTGGCATATATTTTAATGCCTTTTTACAGTCCACATAATTACCTTATGCTGTACATTTAATGTCCACTATATTTATAGATATAGTGACCACATTTTAAAGAAATCAAGTAAGTTTCCCTATTACTGATACATAATTTGAAAATACATCAACAAAATCTCCATCTACGTTTCCATGCTTAAAATCAATAGAAAAAAATATTTAAAAAAAAATGTAAAACATGAGTTCTTAGGGACATTTGATGATCTTAGAGGATTTCTATTTAGACTCTGAAGCTAGGAATTCCGAAGTTCACATTCACTCCTCTGTTTATTCTCCTCTCTCTCAAGGGTGTTAGTAGAATATTTGGGAATCTCCAAATCCCTAATAAACTCCTGAAGGAAGTCACACCATGTAATATTAAGATTGTGGAACTTCTTAAAGATCTCAAGGGACTAGGGTGTACAGATAGAACCAACCAAGTGCCCACATGATAACGACACAGCAGGTAATGAGGGTGCAGAATAAAAATTCAGATCATGAGGTACATGAAAGCCTAAAAGCTAACAGAGAAGAAAACAAAAGAGTTAAATTCAAAGGAACACCTATCAGAATGGCACCAAACTTCCCAACTCCAGATGCATAAGTTTCCGATTCTACAGGAAAACACTTTTCAAAGTACAATCCTCAACCTAGCTACACAAGCAACTGTGTGTGAAGACAGAATACGTTGTAGACACAGGAAGATTCAAAATTCAGCTCCCTCATTCTCCTTCTAATAAAGTTACTGAGAGATATGTGGAACAGAATGAGGATGTATTATAAAGAAAAGGAAGACTTGGGATCTATAAATCAACAGATCCAACAAAAGACATTCAGGCCAGGAAAGTTTAAGGATAAGAACAACACACCTAGAAGCTACCGGCATATTTCAGAGGAGGAGAAGGAAATGTCCAGGAGGAGGGTAGGACTTTTCCCAGAAAAAAACGGTACTTTAAAAAATAATCTTATATGATAGTTGTATAGTAGGCAAAAACAAAGAACAAATGGAGAGTCACTATTACTTTCTTGTTATTAAAAACTCCATGAAAGACAAAAGAAACTCATAGTACACTGTTTAGATCTGCAGTGAACATTCACTGAGTCAAAACCAACACCTTATTAATTGAACTAAACATAGTAATACAACTATATTGGGAGAAGGAAGGAGGTGTATTTTAAGACCTAAGTCAGAATGGATTTATTCATAGCAGGAAGTCGACAAAATCTAGCACTGATAAAGCAGTAAACCAGTTTATCATTTAGAGCTACAGCACTAACTACAAGAAAAAAGACCTGAACAGATGAAAAGTGATTGCCTCAGACATGGAGGTAAAGTAATACAAGGGTTGGTTGTTCATTACAAGGCTTTTTTTTTTTTTTTTTTTTTTTTTTTGAGACGGAGTCTCGCTTTGTTGCCTGGGCTGGAATGCAGTGGTATGATCTCAGCTCACTGCAACCTCCGCCTCCCATGTTCAAATAATTCTCCTGGCTCAGCCTCCTGAGTAGCTGGGACTACAGGAACGAGCCACCACACCCAGCTAATTTTGTATTTTAGTAGAGATAGAGTTTTACTATGTTGGCCAGCCTGGCTCGAACTCCTGACCTCAAGTGATCCACCTGCCTCGGCCTCCCAAAGTGCTGGGATTACAGGTGTGAGGCAACACGCCTGGCCCATTACAAAGCTTTTCATCTCATTTGATTTTTAAACATGTATATTTATTAGTTTGATTAGCTTATTGATTTTTAAGAATTTGTCTTAGATTACCAAGTTAATATATTACTTGCCCAAATNTTTTTTTTTTTTGAGACGGAGTCTCGCTTTGTTGCCTGGGCTGGAATGCAGTGGTATGATCTCAGCTCACTGCAACCTCCGCCTCCCATGTTCAAATAATTCTCCTGGCTCAGCCTCCTGAGTAGCTGGGACTACAGGAACGAGCCACCACACCCAGCTAATTTTGTATTTTAGTAGAGATAGAGTTTTACTATGTTGGCCAGCCTGGCTCGAACTCCTGACCTCAAGTGATCCACCTGCCTCGGCCTCCCAAAGTGCTGGGATTACAGGTGTGAGGCAACACGCCTGGCCCATTACAAAGCTTTTCATCTCATTTGATTTTAAACATGTATATTTATTAGTTTGATTAGCTTATTGATTTTTAAGAATTTGTCTTAGATTACCAAGTTAATATATTACTTGCCCAAATGAAGGAAATGGCCTAGGAGTAAGATCAGGGTGGCTTAGAGCAGCAGCCAGCAAACATTTCCAATAAAGGGCCAGAGAATAAATAGAAAGTTTTGAGGGCCATATGATCTGTTGCAACTTTATAAACACTCTGCCAGTATAAGGCAAAAACCACTACAAATATATGTAAACAAAAGAACATGGTCATATTTCAATAAAAGTTTATTTGCAAACACAGGAAATGGGCCAGATTTAGTCTATGGGCCAGTCTGCCTAACCCTGGCTTCAATGATGATCTGAAGATAAAGTGGCAGACAGATCTGGGGTGTTTAGTGGCAGAATTTTTAAAATATTTATTTTCATTCCTACTAAGTTTTCTTCACAGATACCTGTGGCCTCCTTTACAACCAAACTCTCCAACTTTCTCAGTTTATATTCACTCTTCAACACACTACACTCTGGTCTCTACTCCCACATCCACTCAAAAATGCTTAAGCCAGGCTTGTCAAGACCTTCTTATTCTCAAATCTAACAGAAATATTAGTGTTTGTGTTTCTTGATTGCTAGCACTTTAACACTTGAACAATTTCTCCCTCTGTGAAATTTCCTTTTAACCTAGGTACTGGGGTTGTACTATCAAGTCATTTTTTTCTTCTGCTGAACCAGTTTAGGCTTAGTTTTAAAAGTTTTTTCAAATAAGATGTCATCCAGGATTCCATTCATGGTACGCTATCCAAAATTGTTACAGATATGTTTTATAATCTAATACGGATACATGCTTCAACTATAATAGAGTAGGTGGGACCAGCCTGTTCTCCCATAAGATACTAGAAAATTGGACAAAATGTATGAAACAATTGTTTTCAGATATTGGACAACACATAGTACAGGCGACAGTGGTCTCTGAGAGGAAGGACACACTCAGGGAGTCCTGTGATACTCTGCCTAGAAACATTTTCCAGAACGCTGCCCAGGGAAGGAGAACCTCATCAGAGAACAATCCATGGCCTCCCTGAGGTTAGGGAAGGTGAGGCAGTGGAATGTGCAGGACACAGTACTCAAAATGAAGAAGCATAAGGACTAAGAGCTCCAGAAATCTAAAGGATTCCCCTGAAATCTTCGGCAGAACACCAAGCTGCACTTCTATAAGGCCAAAGACCCCCAACCAGGGGAGAGTACACCTACTAGGAATTTGTAAGCTGCAGTTACTGAGCTTGCAAAAGGCTCAAAGACAAGTGAAGCCCAACTAGTCAGAGTACAAAGACAATGGTGAACAGGGGGTAGAATTCAGTAGAGAGACCAGAAAGGCCAAGTCTTAAGTATAGGGTTAAACTAATGCTAGGACCGCAGCTACCAAAGTGTGGTCTAGGGAACCCCAGTGGGCCTGTAAGGTTAAAACAAGTTTAAATAATACTAGGATTTAATTTGCCTTTTTTGACTTTAATTCATTCACAATTATACAGTGGTATTTATAGAGGCTACATGTTGTATCATATCATTACATTGACATTATGCAGGTTGTGCTTCTGTAGTCTTGTGTTATAAAATGTTCCTAGTTTTAATTCCTAAAATGGTGAATAGTCCATAGTTAAAATCCTCATAAACAAAAACTATCGGGTCCTCAGGAATTTTAAAGAGTGTTAAGGTTCTAAAACCATAAAGTCTGAAAACATCCACCTCAGAGTGAAGGCTTTCTAGACTTGCCCCTGAAAGCTTAAAAAGTACCTTCAAAGGTATCAAACTTATCCACAAACAATTGCCTCCTACAACAAATATTCAAACTGAGTCAATTCACATATCCCTAGTATATTTCTAGATACTGCTGTATTTCTCAATCAATGAGACTGCAGTATCCTACACTGTCCAAAACAGCGTCATCGTATAAAAGGAACCACACACAATTTTTAAAAATAGGAATTCAAATTCTAGCTCTACCAGTAACTAGGTGTTTGACAGTGAACTAATTGTCCAATCTTAACTTATGTAAGTCGTATTTAACTCATCTGTAAAATGGGAATTCAGTAATTGTTGGATGGGTTAAAAGAAATACATTACTACCTTGGAAGGGATCTTATTCAATTTCCTTAGGTCCAAAACACTAAGTATTCTAAAACACAAAATCTAATAACAGCAACTTTTATACAAAGTACAAAGAAGAAAAGAAACATATTTTATGCATATAGAACTCTATTTTTTTAATTGGCTTTCTATACCGTCTTTTTCAGTCAAATACCATGAGCAACTAACTTTAAAAGACTACATAAATTAACCGTACTCGTCTTCTATTTTGGATAGTATTAATTACAATCTTTCATTTTGATTCCTAAATTCACAAAAACCTGTATTACCCTATAAAAGAAATACTAGTGTAGTTATCAACAAAGAATTCTGAGGGAGATAATGTTGATTTGCTTACTACACTGACATTTTACTGACAATGACATAATACAGTCACGTTTGAAGGGCAGGGGAGAAAGGTATAAAAATCACTCATAGTTCACGACCTATCTCTGATACTGAGGTTAGTATTTATATTACATAGTATGGCAGTACTAGAAAAGATTTACTTGTGGAGTACATTAAGACCTCTGCTGTACAGCTATACCTCCATACTTGCCTCCAGTGGCCATGACACTTTATTCAAATATGTAAGTTTTATTAAGACTGAGTTCTTATAAAGAAAAACCAAGAACCTTAGATTCAACACTGAAGTATTGAGACCTGTCCATATTTAAAACCAAGCACACGATACCACTTAAAAGGTTCCCCAGAAAGCCTCTATCCTGAAATGCTTGAAAGTGAGCAGTGCTGACTCTCGATTATTACCAATTGCATTAAATATGACACTTGTTTTGTTTCTTTTGGCTGTAAGGAGAAAATGTCTTTTTGTATATGAGTGAGCATAGAGGAGAGAGAATGTGGGAAAGAACAGAATGGGCTAATAATTTTTTACTAAATACTCCAGTTCTCAGCTTTTTAAATCAACAAGACAAAATGAATCAGTTAAACCTAAAATCTTTGTGAATAGTATAAATTATCTTTTAAGTTAAATGCACATATTTTTATGTTTTACTTATTCAAGACAAAAGCAAGATATTAGTACAATATAAGATTTATAGAGGAGCAAATTTCTTGAAATAGCAAACCCTTAAAAGCAGTATTTAAAGTACTTAAATACTGTCACATATGTATAATATTCATCATACTTAACTGTGAGAACTGGGAGTTCATGTTACCACTCAAATCAAATAAAAATTCACTACATTTTTGTTAACTCAATTTAAGGATGTTTACCTTAATACTGACACAGTATGGATGGTAACACTGACCACACTGAGAACAGGCAAGTAATCTTCCTTCTGCTCCTTGGCCAAAACTGCCACAAACTACACACATATCCTGAAGTTAAGAAAACAGAACATATTTTAAATGGAGACTAAGCTAAAAATCTACAAATTTTACTTTAAAAATATCTTCTTAACTAATATAGCTCTATAGCTAAATATTGGATGACTTCTGTATATATGAGATAAAGCAGAAATGTGCAAGGAGGAATTCAATGAGGAAGACAGTAAATTGTTAAGTTCAAACCTGATTCAAAGTGAACTTGTCAGTACTAGAAAACAACACAACTGTATTGTGCATAGAGTTTTCTTCATCATCCTTATTTGATGAAATATCTGCAGCAGAAACCTATAAAAAGCAAAATACACAAAATATGAAGTTATATTTTTCACTTGTTTTATACTTAACTGGAAAGCTTCAGAAAATTCATAATCAAAACACATATTTTTGCCAAGGTCTAGAATAACAATTCCAAATACTATTAATGCTAAAATACTACCATAAAATGGAGTCTTAACATTTTATTATTCACCTAATTCTCTCTTTAGAGTAGAATTCCTATAGACCAAGAAGTAATGAGAAAATATAATAAACCTGTCTTAGCAAGACTTGATTATGCAGAATTCTAATCAAGAAACTATAAATGATAATATTATATGTATGTACACACACAAATCTATCACTCTATTTTAGTGACACACACTTGAGATCTGCTATGTAGCTAGTCTGAACTGAGATGTACTGTAAGCATAAAATACAACACCTAATTATATATTACATGATGAAATGGTTATATTTTAGATATATCAATCAAAATGGAAGGCATTAAAATTAATTTAGCCTGTTCCCTATAACCTTTATTTTGTTTTGAGAGGGAGTTTCACTCTTGGTGCCCAGGCTGGAGTGTAATGGTGTGATCTCGGCTCACTGCAACCTCCGCCTCCCGGTTCAAGCTATTCTCCTGTCTCAGCCTCCCAAGTAGCTGGGATTACAGGTGTCCACCACCATACCCAGCTAATTTTTGTATTTTTAGTAGAGATGGGGTTTCACGATGTTGGTCAGGCTGGTCTCTAACTCCTGACCTCAAGTGATCCACTGTGCCCAGCTCATTGTAACTTTTTTTTTTTTTTGAGACAGAGTCTCGCTCTGTCGCCCGGGCTGGAGTGCAATGGCCGGATCTCAGCTCACTGCAAGCTCCGCCTCCTGGGTTTACGCCATTCTCCTGCCTCAGCTTCCCGAGTAGCTGGGACTACAGGCGCCCGCCACCTCGCCCGGCTAGTTTTTTGTATTCTTTAGTAGAGACGGGGTTTCACCGTGTTAGCCAGGATGGTCTCGATCTCCTGACCTTGTGATTCGCCTGTCTCGGCCTCCCAAAGTGCTGGGTTTACAGGCTTGAGCCACCGCGCCCGGCCTCACTGTAACTTTTTAACGTGGCTACTAGGAAGTTTTAAATTGCATATGTGGTTCTCATTATATTTCTATTATACCACTTTAGAATATTATTTTGAATAATATCAAAATTTCAGTATTATCCAAATGATTATCAACCAATATTGTTCAGTCTGGACTTACTTCTATTTGACTACATCAACTAAGTACCCACTGGTTTGTTACTAATTTCTACAGTGATTATGAAACAAAATAAAGCGCTGAATTAGAAGTTGTAGAAGAAGACAAGGAGGGCAGTGCCAAAATCATAAAATACAATCCTCTTTCTTTAAAAAGCTTACAACCTAAGCCTGAAAAGACAGAGTTGAAACACAACAGGTTATGTTCAAGGTCAAAACATAAAACAATAGAATTACTTTTCTTGAGGAACAACTGAGAGAAGATTAACCAGCTGGGTGTGGTGGCTCATGTCTATAATCCTAGCACTTTAGGAGGCTGAAGTGGGTGGATCGCTTGAGCTCAGGAGTTCAAGTCCAGCCTGGGCAAGGAGGTGAAATCCCGTCTCTACCAAAAATACAAAAAATAGCCAAGCGTGGTGGCACACGCCTATAGTCTCAGCTACTCAGGAGGCTGAGGCAGGAGAATCACTTGAACCCGAGAGGCAGAGGTTACAGTGAGCCAAGATTACACCACTGCACTCCAGCCTGGGTGACAGAGCGAGACCCTATCTCCAAAAAAAAAAAAAAAAAAGAGGAAGAGAGGAAAGAAGGACGGAAGGAAGGAAGTTAGGAAGGAAGGAAGGAAGGAAGGTTAACTAAATAGAAGGACTACATCTCAGTATTTTTCAAAATAAATATATTTAAAAGCAGTTTTTTGGGTTTTTTTGAGACAGTCTCGTTCTGTCCCCCACGCTGGAGTGCAGCGGTGCGATCTCGGCTCACTGCAAGCTCCGCCTCCCAGGTTCACGTGCCTGCCACCATGCCCGGCTAGTTTTTTTGTATTTTTAGTAGAAATGGGGCTTCACCATGTTAACCAGGATGGTTTCGATCTCCTGACAAAGTGACCCGCCCAACTCGGCCTGCAAAGTGCTGGGATTACAGGCACGAGCCACCGCGCTCGGTCTAAAAGCAGTTTTAATGGACAGTACTAATGCTTTATAAGAGCAATTTACAGTCATATGAACCCTAATAATGTCGATATTCATCATTACAGAATAAGTAAAACAATGGCAAATCCAAACATTAGAAAATTATGCAACATTTTAAAAGCAAGGAGGCAGAAATTTATATGGACTCTCATGAAAGAAATTATTAAAAGACATTGTTGAGTGAAAAAATAAATTGCAGAACAGTATGTGAGGTGTAGCACTTATAAAAACATGAAAAGTCATTATATGTAGTCTACGGGCACATATAATAGGTTGAATCATAAGAAACTGCTGCTTTTCATCAGTTCAGAAATAATATTGGCAATTTCATACGGATCAACCTAATATATAAAGATACCAAACTGGTAACAGGGAAATAAGGACTGAGGAGTTAGCAATGGTAAATTCTGATCTACCTATAATGCTTTAATTTTGTAAATAGAAAAAATGTATTGATGTGTTATATGCATACTTCAAAATTGGTTTTCTAAGATTTTAGAGAATCATCCAAGATGATTCACAAAAGTAGAATCATCATGATCAGTAAGAAATTAAGTGACCACTAAAAGTAATCATTAATTCAGCCATAGGACTAATGATGCACTGAGAAGACTATTAAGATATATAATTGTGGAAATGGCTAAAATAGAAATAAAGTATCTATTTCTACCTCCCAACCACTAACAGAAATTTCAACACTTTATACACACTGAGCAGCTCAAAGAAATTGTAAAGATCCATTATTAATTTTAAAAGGAAATTTAACCAGTGAATGCTTCCACTGAAAATGATAAACAATATATTCCCAGTATAAACCAGCAACAAAGTCTGCAGTAAAAAATTACAATGTCCCTAGATTCAAGTGGGAGGTAGAGAGTTATATTTAAATAATAAGTGCAGAAAAACCAAAATATTTTAAAATAATTGTCCGTGCAAGAAAGAAAACAGTATCATCTAGCTTGAGGACCCACTGTTTTTATTTTATAATTTATTTCATGATCTTTAGACTGCTAGAAAAATAAATTACCTTGAGGGCAAAGGTAAACTTTGAGAAAATAAGTGCTATTGTTGCCTGCATAGATAATAGTGTGATTTATTCAGAAGGTGATAGATATTTCATTTTCTTAGACCACAGATATAAGCCAGGGAACAGAAAGCTCTGACCTAAACTTCACAAATGTCCCTTCCAAACAGGGACACAAAAGAGTAAACAAAAAAAGAAGATCAAATTAAACTCAAAGTGAGAAGATAGGAAAAAAGAGATGAGAATATAAATCAATAAAACAGAAAGGGGAAAGAAAATAGAGAAAAGTCCATGAAAACAATGGCTGACTCAAGAAGATCAATAAGATTGATAAATCTCTAGCCAGACTGATCAGGAAAAAAATAAGACAAGATACAAAGTATTAGTATTGAGAATAAGGAAGGTGAAATCACTACAGATTCTACAGGTATTAAAATAGTAAGAAATATTATGATCAACTCCATTCCTTTAATTTGTCAAGATAGACAAAATGAACAAATCTCTTGAAAGATGCAAATTTATGCAAGGGGAGACAGATAACCTAAATAGGTACCTGTTAAAGAAACAAAATTTGTTGTTAAAAACCGACCCATAGGCTGGGCGCGGTGGCTCATCCTGTAATCCCAGCACTTTGGGAGTCGGATCATCTGAGGCCAGGAGTTTGAGACCAGCCTGGCCAACATGGCGAAACCCCATCTCTACCAAAAACACAAAAATTAGCCAGCCATGTTGGTGCACACCTGTAATCCCAGCTACTCAGAAGGCTGAGGCAGGAGAATTGCTTGAACCTGGGAGGTGGAGGCTGCAGTGAGCGGAGATCACTCCACTGCACTCCAGCCTGAGCGCAGTGGCTCACGCCTGTAATCCCAACACTTTGGGAGGCCAAGGCAGGTGGATCACCTGAGATCGGAAGTTCGAGACTAGCCTGGCCAAGTTCGAGACCAGCCTGGCCAACATGGTGAAAAATTGTCTACTAAAAATACAAAAAAAAATGAGCCAGGCATGGTGGTGGGCACCTGTAATCCCAGCTACTCAGGGGGCTGAGACAGAGGAGTCACTTGAACCTGGGAGGTGGCAGTTGCATGAGTCGAGATCGCGCCATTGCAATCCAGCCTGGGCAACAAGAGCAAAATTCCATCTCAAAAGAAAAAAAAAAAGAAAACAAAACAAAAACCACCCCACAAAGAAAATTTCAGGCCAAGATCGTTTCACTAATAAATTCATGTATAATATAAGAAGAAATATTTCCACTACTACACAACTTTTCCAGAAAACTGAAGAGGAGAATACACTTCCTGATTCATTCTAAGAAGCTGGAGTTATGCTGATACCAAAACCAGATGAAGACATTACAAGAATGTAAGACTACAGGCTGGGGCATGGTGACTCATGGCTGTAATCCCAGCACTTTGGGAAGCCAAGGTGGGAAAACTGCTTGAGCTCAGAAGTTCGAGACCAACCTGGACAACATAGTGAGATGCTGTCTCTATTAAAAATTTTTAAAAAGGAGTTGGATGTATATAGTAGGACACACACCTACGGTCCCAGCTACTTGGGAGATGGAGGTGGGAGGTCGAATCTGGAGTGAGCTATGATCACACCACCGCACTCCAGCCCAGGAATTAGAACAAGAACCTGTCTCAGAAAAAAAAAAGAAGGGAAAAAAAAAGTGCACAAGTCTACAACCGTGGTGCATCCAGTTTTATTAATACTCAGCAAGAAAAGGGAGTACACTGTTAACAAACGCAACAGCATAGATGAATCTCCAAATAATTGTGCTGAAATAAATCAGTCCAAAAAGCGTACAATTCTGTAGGATTCCACTTATATACAACTCTAGAAAATGCAAACTAATCTTGGAAACGAGGACGGATGGCAGGGGGAATGCAGAAAATTACAAAGGGGCATGAAGAAACTTTGGGAGATGAATATATTTACTATCATGATTGTGGTATCGTTTTCAAGGGTGTATACATATATCAAAGCTTATGGAATTGTACATGTCAAATATAGCTTATATCAACTATACCTCAATAAGCCTGGTTTTAAAATTTTTCTTTTTGAAAAAAGGACAAGAATCTAAGCTTCCTTACTCCTCTGGCTTAGTAGTAAACTTGAATAATTTCACCTGTACTTAAAATGACATTTCAGAATTTTAAAAACAGGATTTTAATAAAATAGTGGTTATTACATAAAATATTTGCTAGTAGTTAGCAAATATTTGTAATGCACATATAAATAAAGCCTCATAACATGATATAAGCAAATATCTATCAATCTTAAAATTTTTTAAATAAAAGAGCAACTATATTACACATTGACTTTATGGAGAGGGTTGGCATAGAAAGATAAGGAGTCAAAGAGGAAGGTAAGGAAAGAGAAAGGATGAGAAAGTAAATATACAAGAAAATGTAACCAGAGGCACAAAAAAAAAAAAAAAAAAGCAAAGTAGAGACAGAGTAAAATAAAATAAACATTTTGGCCTCTTTATATGATTCTTAAGATCAAAATAACTTGCTGTGAGATTTTCATCAATTGACATATAGATTAGAGAAAATATACATGAAGCAAGCCTCACCCCAGGCAATACAACAGCTCCGATTCCACTTTTCAGCTTTGACCTGCCTCGGCCACCTCGCCCCGACAGTCCTGCACCTCGAGGTCTCCGCTTTCCTGGAAATCCAGACCCACGGCCCTATTTAACAGATTAGGAAAAGTCAACATTCTGTGACAGCCGAAAAGAATTTTTAAATCCAAATGCCACTGAGATAAAACATTTTATTAAATGTTACACAAACACTTTTTTTTAGGTAAGTATTTGTATCTTTAAAAGCATACTCCGCAACTTAAAAATCTAAATATAAAATGTTTACAACCTTAGAATCATACCTTGGGCCTGTCACTGTGAACGCTTTCAGCAAGGCTTTGCATGATTTTTCTCTTTCCCACTCCTACATTTTCGGTGGCTACAACAACTACAGCCTAATCCAGATATTTCGAAGTGCAACAAATTGTATTTAATATACAGTACAGAGTATAAGGAAGAACTCTCTCATTAACTGGTCTTGCAGTGATTACAGTAATAGCTAGTATCTATTGAGTACTTACTATGTACTAATTTAAGTATTTTTTACTCTTGACAATCCCATATAGTAGGTTTTATTATCTCCATTTTAGATGACTTTGCTGAGGAATAAAAAGGTTAAGTAACTTGTCTAAGGTCACTTATCTAGCAAGTCTGGCTCCAGCGTCCCTGGGTTGGAACCATATTCTGTACTGCTACATCAGCATGAAAGTTCATTTTTGCTAGTGTGTAACAGTATTCTTCCTGTCATTAAAATTCAGTTTCCTTCACTATTCAACAGTTCTCTTATGAACTCAACATTTCTACCTCATTCACCATAGTACTTAGAAGAAAATTTATTATTATTATTATTACTTTTATTTTTGAGACAAGAACTTGTTCTGTCATTCAGGCTGGAGTGCAGTGGTGTGATCACAGCTCACTGCAGCCCAGAACTCTTGGGCTCAAGTGATCCTCCTGCTTCTGCCTCCCAAAGTGCTGGGATTACAGGAGTAAGCCAAAGCGTCCAGCCAGGAAAAAATATTTGAGGATTATGGGAAAGCTAGCAAAAGGCTTTGTGAAAGCTTTGCTTTAAATAATCTGAATAATAAATACTTGAAATGGTAATAATTTATCTGACTTCTTACACAAAAAATAAATGTATGGGAAAATGTGTTAGTTAAATTCCCTGATAATTTAAGAACCAGAGTACGGTGTTCCCTGCTCCCCTACCCTTGTTTGTACTAATTAACTACACCTTGAAAAAACCTGGCACCTACCTAAGTAGATGAATTATGTATATTTAAAATTATCCAGATGCTCAGGAAAATACTTTGATGTTTCCCTCCCAACAAGTTAAATAATATGTCATATCTTCAACTGATGTCCCTTATCATAGTTTGAAATGAACTTATTCCCTATTTAGCAGAATGGTAACTTTATGGTGATACTGTAAGCATAAAATAGATACACATGAATAAAAGGAATGGGAGGAATGGGTTTTTTCCCTTTGGATGTAATAAATACAGCCAGCTTCCAGTTTCAAACTGCCACTCCTGTCTTCTCTTAACCTGCTCTCCTTGAGATCCCTTGAGAGATGCATCAGCTTCTTTGAACAACAGATGTATGGGATCAGGTTAGTTTTTTTGGGTTTTTTGTTTGTTTTTGAGACGGAGTCTCGCTTCTACACCCAGGATGGAGTGCAATGGTGCGATCTTGGCTCACTGCAACCTCCGCCTCCTGGGTTCAAGTAATTCTCCTGCCTCAGCCTCCCTAGTAGCTGGGATTACAGGCACATGCCACCATGCCTGGCTAAATTTCTTTGTATTTTTAGTAGAGACGGGGTTTCACCATGTTGGCCAGGTTGGTCTCGAACTCCTGACCTCAAGTGATCCGACTGCCTCAGCCTCCCAAAGTGTTGGGATTACAGGCTGAGCCATGGCGCCTGGCCAAGTTTGTTTTGTTTTTAAATTGGTATTAAAGATTTTGAAAATTAAGTCAGTGATTAAAAATCAATACTACAGTAATCTCTCAATTTATTTTCTCCAACATCAAATGCTGACCCAGAAAAACAAAAAGTGAAAACTGGTGGTCTGTATTACAAAACTGTCAAACGACTCTTAAAATATTTATACCTCAATATCTTGGATGATATCAGGGGAGGTAGGGAGGTTAAAAAAAAAATTGTTCTTCCAGTCATGAAAGAAAATAAAGTATAATCTAGAATTCCTTAAAATCCTTGATGAGTCTAAATTAAACAGCCATATTCCAGAATATTAAATATAGAAGATGAAGAAAAATTGTCACCTCTAGTCAATGAAGTATTTTAACTTTTGAGTTAATACTTTTCCAAATTAACTTTTTTCCTCTTCAAAATGCATCACACTACTTACTTCAAGGACTGACAGAATCATCAACCACTGTCATGGGGGGAAAAGCCTTGTCACTTTAAGGTATTAACCACAGACAATGAAATCTGCCACAATTCTGGTATTTCTTCTCCATGAGAACATCATAAAATAATGGAGTTTTTCTTTTGCTTTTTTCTAAGCAACAAAGTTTTATGATATCGTGAATGAAAATGTCCTTAATTACCTTTTGGTCTACATGTCAAGGACTTCTCCCTCATAAAAACAGTAGTAATCACAACAAAAGGAATTAACCATAAAAGAGGTATTAAAATGTATACTTGATTTTAAATGCATATTATTTCTTTACATTAAAATTTTAGATTTAAAAGTGTCTCTAGAAGCTCAATCTAGAAAAGACAGATTTAATTCTTAACATCCAGTAGGGCAAAACAATCAGACAGAAATGATATATGAATGTAAATGCAATTTTATTTACCACTTTGATGCTCCAAATGGCACTGCCAGGAAGCTGCCTGGGTTTAAAAATTTCCCGACCTTCTGAAATGTCTGGGGACCAGGAAGGTGGGCTCACTGTATTATGGGTACTCCAAGCCCCCTAGGATATGGCAGTTGAGAAAATAGATGTGTAAAACTCAGCAACATAAAAGGTCAAAGCCAGCAACTAAGGAATTTTAGAACAGCAAAAACAAATGCAAACGTATGGAACTTTAGGACAAATTGCTTCAAGGAAGGCAAAATAAGCTTATCACTAGCAGTGACTTAAAGTGTAACTTAAATAACTTAAATGTTTGCTGCTACAATTTACATTAAATATTTTATTCTGGCTGAGACATCACTACAATGAAACATTAAAAATTAAGGTTTATATGACATCAACATTGACTCATGAACTGCAATTACCGCACCAAAAAGTAAAATAAAGGTCAATCACACTTTAAGAATTAACACTAGAAGAAAGTACTGGGGGATTATTTTTCTTCTAACAACTATCATTCTACTTAAAAGGAGAAATGGATAACCATAAGGAATTCTATATTCTATAGCTATAAACGACCAAAACCAGTAGGCCAAAAAATGTGATGAGAAATATAAGCAATCGATAAATGCATAAACTTTAAACTGTGGAGAGTTGGTAACATTAAAATACAAATACCATTATTTTTATTAGCATTTAATCACTCCTTCTTCAGTGACCATTAGTTGTGGGTTTGGGTTTCAGTTTTTACTTAGGGAAATGAATATTTGTGGAAATTACATCCAATGGACAAATATGAAGAAACGTTAAAGCAAATTGTCCTAAATTTGCGAATTAAAATGTCTAAAGTATCTGATAAATTATATGGAACATAGTATCTTATTAAAAGCTATATAACTAAAACTAAAGCATTTTACTTCCAAATAACCATATTCAGTAACACCCTGAACTAATCTGATGAAGATGCTAAACAGCATACAAAAAAATGTTTACTCCACAAAGATAACATTTTAAAGAAAAACACAAGACAAATGTCAAACAATAAAATAATCTATTTTGAATTAGGTAAATCAATGGTGCATGCTATAATTTTACCAATTAAGTAACCAAAACTTAAGACAAGGTACATAGTACTTACCGGGTTTCTAGAATATTACCAAATTAACAAGTAGTATCTCATTAATCACATAAAAATACCACCAGGAATTAAAATAACCAGAAATAAGAATGTGACTACTCTTCGGGTAAGAGACAGGTAATGGAATAACAGTATTTTGAGAAAAGCCATGCAAGCAATAGACTGGTTTCATTTTTAAGTCACAAACTCAATCCACAGACACTAAAGTCCAGCTATCCAACTCATTCTCTGTAGCAAACACTTTATTTATTTTCCCTTCAGGATCACCCTTGGGTATTCTTTCTTACCCATCAAATCTCTAACCTAACTCACATAATCACTATGCTGATTTCACTAAGCAGCAACCACTGCAGGTCAATTACCTCACTTCCATAATCTCAAATCAACTTCAATCTGTACCTATGTCTTCTTCCCTACTATTAGTAGTCCGGGGTCTTAAGTAACCTCTGTATTGTCAAAAGCCATTTCTCTTTTCTTATTTTACTCATGCTCCTAACATCTGGCATACTATTCTGCTGGATTTGGCAGCAGCACACCTGTGGATGTTTCACTGACTTCCTCGCTAATCTTTCTTCATCTCCTGTACATGTTCTTCCTGTATTTGACTTCCAAAGCCCTGGAGTTTCCCAGGGCTTGAGCCTAGACCCGAAATGGTATTATCTACAACGAGGGTGTCTTGGAAGTTGTTGCCTCTTAACATTCTTGTATCTAGTTTTAACCAGAGATCTCCAAATTAGCAGGATTTTCAACTTCCTTCTTAGCATTTCCATTTTCTCACACAAAACCTCTTAAGTTTGCCATGTTTAAAAAATTTCTCCCTTAACCGGTTTCATCCCAGTCTTCCCCATCCTTATAAATGGCACCCAGTCCCTTGTCACTCTCCTCTGCTCCTTCAGTCCTCTCCCCCAACACTTCGTCAATGCAGATCATCAGTAAATTCAAGACTTTTTATCTTCAAGTTTTGTCTCTGATCCTTCTACTTCTTGTCACTTCCACCGCCAGCAGCCCAGTTGTGGCCACCACCATCTCTCGCCTAACATGCTGCAAGAGTCTACTGCTGGTTATGCTGTTCCCACCCTGCATCTACTCAAGCCTTTCCCCACAGCAGCCAGAGGAACTTTGCAAAAGTACAAATGTGATCAAGCAAGTCACTATTCTATTTCAAACCTTCAACTGCTTCTCAGAGCACTTAAAAGACAAACCTTTCCCAGTGCCTTTCTCCAACCTCATCTTGTGGCACTTGTCTCCCTGCTACTCTGCTCTGGCTATTCTGGCTTCCCTGCTGTCCTTCAAACATGCCAAGCTCTTTATCAATCAGAGCCCAACTAACTCAGAACACTTTACTATACCATTCCAGCCCTTCAATAAATGTCTGCTGTTTTTTGTTTGTTTGTTTTTGAGATGGAGTCTCGCTCTGTCACCCAGGCTAGAGTGTGGTGGTGCAATCTCGGCTCACTGCAACCTCCACCTCCCGGGTTCAAGTGATTCTCCTGCCTCGGCCTCGTGAGTAGCTGGGATTACAGGCGTGCACCACCATGCCTGGCTAATTTTTGTATTTTAGTAGAGACACCATGTTGGTCAGGCTGGTCTCAAACACCTGACCTTGGGATCCACCAGCCTTGGCATCCCAAAGTGCTGGGATTACAATCGTGAGCCACCACGGCCACCCATGTCTGGCGTTTTCTAACCCTTCAGGTATGGCCTTAAATATTTTCTCATCAGGAGACCTTTCCTTAGTACTCCCAATGAACCATCATCTCTCTTACCACACCATTAGTACCCTCTCATTCCATCACCCCTGGACGTTTTATTGTTTGCAATTGTATTTAGTGGTAGGAACTGGGGAGCAAGAGATCTCTAAATTTAGTTCTCTCAATATTTGCATTGGTTTTTCTCTGAGATTGGGCTTACATCTTAAATTCCTTTTAGTCAATAGTTTAATATTACATTGGCAGTAGACAGTTCTCAAAAATATGACACAGAAAGTCAACTCTAAGATAAAAATAATGTTGAATAATTTTATTTCAGAAATAGGAATTTTCTGGTAATTATGTATTATTCATTATTATTTAAAAGTTGGCTTTGATGCCAAAATTTTCTCTCATTTCAAAAGAAGACAGACTTTGTGTAATTTTATAGTTCTGAAGAAAAACTATCATTATACTTAGATATTCTGACAAATTATCTAGTATATTCCTTAGACCTTAAAACTAAAATATAGCTATAATTATCAAAGTTTAAATTGTCCTTCAGATCTTAGCTTTGATCAAGAACTTACACTATTCAGAAAAGGTTAGCTGCCCCTATAATATATGGGCTCTCCTCCTACAATCCAGCACTTTCTATACTGTAATTAAAGATCATGCTCCTTTCTGTTCACTGCTATGTTAAGCACTCTGTTCAGCACTTACTGAACTTTTTTTCTGCTCAGCATCTATTATCTTTTTTTGCGTATGTGTATGAATTCATCAATAAATAATGAACTATGATATGAAATACACTAATGCCTCCACCAGTAATAACCTAGAATTTTGAATTTCTTCACTTATAAAATTACTAAAAAAAATCTATATAATGCCCCCTTAATCTATCAACTGAACTAAAAGCAAAAGAGTTCCTAATGTAATCATTAAGTTGTAAATAGAACCAACTTGCTATCAAATACTACAGAAACTAAAAAAATACTATCTGGCAGGGACTGGATTTGAACCCAAGAAAAATAATTTAACCCCAAAATCGTTTAATATTAGCATTAAATTTCTTTCTGCTTTGAGGCCAATTTCTCAGGTAAACTGTCCAAGCTAGTAAGTTATACAGGGACTGTGGGATGGGGAAATAAGAACAATAATGACAGGTGGAGGACAGGCCATTTAGAAGCAACTTTCTATTAAAAGTCATTCTATTGCTGATTGTTAAATATGATCAAAGTCACTCTTACAGCCCAAGAGTACTATCAGTTTTTAAAGCAGCCAGAGAAGGTTTGGTGTCTCACTGGCAAACTTTACACCTCCAAATCCTAAATCAATCCCGGCCCCACACTCTTCCAACATACTATGCAAAACCAAGGTTGCATATAAACAGTGAGTCTAATTTAGAAAAAGTGAAAGCAATGAAGAGACAGAGCAGAAAGGAAGATAACTAGTAAAAGAAACAAACGAGTTTACAGTTTGTCTTTTTGGTAAATATAATCACTTGTGTACATTGGAGCTACAGCAGCAAACACTTCACTATTTAGGGAGTTCTTAAAAGAAGTCTCATATATAAAATTGAGTTCAATATCAAGAAGAAAAAGAAATTAGACCTAATCCTGTTTTGATAACAAAAGAAAACAGTTTTATCCGCTTTAGCCTTCGATAATTTCAGAATACAAATTAGGTGGCGCTAGCAACAGTAATGTCTCCAAAAATACCACAACAAGCACAAGTAAACTAAAAGGAAAGTCTGGTACTTCTAACCTGCTGTATCATTAGCTTGGTGTTCCAAAGGGATAGGTATTTTTTAGGTTTATAACTATGGTTCTCTGGCTACTTTTAAAACGGAAAGTACTCCTCTTATAATATAAAGTAAGCTTGTTATAATTTGTCCAAGAGATATCAAAATACATTACCTATGTTTTCATTTATGAAATTTTCTTGAAATATTTACTGCAGGCCAGGCGTGGTGGCTCACACCTGTAATCCCAGCACTTTGGGAGGCCAAGGCAGGTGGATCACCTGAGGTCAGGAGTTCAAGACCAGCCTAACCAATATGGCAAAACCCCGTCTCTACTAAAAATATTTTAAAAATTAGCCATGTGTGTTGATGTGCACCTATAGTCCCGGCTACTCGGGAGGCTGAGACAGGAGAACTGCCTGAGTCAGGGAGGCAGAGGGTGCAGTGAGTGAGGTCACGCCACAACTCCAGCCTGGGCAACAGAACAAGACTCAATCTCAAAATAAAAAAATAAAAAATAAAAAAAAAATAAAGAAATATCTACTGCAAATACTATGTTTCATAAAATGCCTAATAAAATCTTTCAATACCAACATGAAAGCAATTAGAACATGAAGGTGTCTGAACTAGATCATAGTAGTGTGATTACATTTAAGTATCTTTCTATAATATGTGATGATACATACAGGGTAAATAATACAAGAAGACCTAAGATTATTATGATCTCAGAATTTCCTAATTAGAATGGGAATACAACTGTGCAATGAGAGAAATGGACTAAAGACAGAAATAAAAACAAATGATATGATTTAATATGATAAATTTTAAATTTCCACTTTATTTTCCAACATTTTTAAAGACCATTCCTTATAGTATTAAGTTTAATGCATTTTTAAAAATCAATAAAATGAGTAGCACATTTCTCTAGTTCAGGACTCCGCTTTCAGGGTTACAGTCAAAGATGATCCTAGAAGTGCATTTTAATTGGTCTAGGTTAGGACCGTTAGACTGATGTTCTAAAATCTACCAAGTTGATTACAATATGTGGCAGTGTCAATAAGCACTTTCTTAAACCCAAGTCGCAAAGTACATAAACCTACAAAAATGCTGAAAAATGGGCCAGGCGCTGTGGGGCTCACACCTGTAATCCCAGCACTCTGGGAGACCCAAGATGGGAGGATCGCTTGAGGCCAGGAGTTTGTAACCAGGCTGGTCTACACAGCAAGACCCCCATCTCTATTAAAAAATAAAAAATATTTTTAAATGGTGAAAATGAAATACTAAATTTTATACATATATAACTTCAGTAAAAGATGTGAAAATACAACTAGGTCATTATGACAATTTGTATGAAACAACATCCAATTTGCTGTCTGTTACTTCTCCTACCTTATCATGTCTAATTTTTCCTCATCTTTGTGAAATCCTGCGTTTACAGTAGGCAAGAAAACAAAAAACAAAAGGAATCTTACTCTATTCACAGCCATCAGAAAAATGTGTTACTATTCCTGTAGTCAGTCAGGTTCTAAATCACACAATTGAGATATATTTGAAACATGTCATAAAGAAAATAAACATTATATTTCTCACTAAATAGCACCTAAAACATTCCATATGAAAGGAAAAATACAGAAAACTAAACTTTACTAACCTCCTTAAAGGAAAATAATTCTATATGATTTGATATTTGATAATGGATGTCCAATACCTGAGATATAAATTCCATTTTCTGGGTCCTAACATCTCAACTTCAGAAAATCCCCTATATTGGGTTATTTGGATTATATATTTAAAACTTAATATATATGAAAATGTGCAGAATGATTTGTTGCTGCAACAAATGGTTTAGCAATTATCTACATTAAAACGTGTTCCATGAACAACAGAAAAAGAGTTATTTCTACTTCAGTCCTTAAAGACTGTGAAAGCACAGCAACAGTCTTAGTTTGTCGATCTTGAATTCTTTTGGTATTTTAATTTCACCAGTAATTCTGGAACTGCTTTTTTCATATTTCTCAAAATGTTTTGTCTTGCATTGTCCAATAAGGCAGCCACCATCATATGTGACCACTGAGCACTTCTAATGTAGCTAGTCAGAATTGTTATGTTTTAAGTATAAAGCATCTTGTTCATTTTTATACTGATTAAATGCTGAAATATTGTTTTGAATATACCAGGTTAAATAAAACAGATTAAAATTTATTTCACCTGTTTTTGTTTTTTTAAGTGTAACTACTAGAAAATTTAAAATTACACATATGGTCTGCATTATATTTATATTAGACAGCACTGGCTTACCGTTCTACTGGTTGGTTAGCTTGTACCTCCAGATAACATCTGATAATCCAATTACTAGCTATCACAAACTAGATCTTTCCGATGTTTCCTATTAAAATGTTCATTTAATTTTGAAGTGAATTCCTCGAAAAGCTCATATAATACTATTACAGAAAATCAACTTAACAATTTGCCCACCATGGGGCATAACTTAAGGTAAATCTACATTTCTTTGGTTAGTATTTACCGTACTGGTAAAGACCAAAGAATTGGCAAGGTTCAACAAAATATGAAAATGCCAGTGATGTTAACAAGAAATAGCTGGAAACCAAAGAATCTTGCTTACATCACAATCACAGCCAGGAAAATGCAGCTTATTTTATAGCCAGTCCCCAATGTGAAGAATATGCAGAAGAAACAATAAAAACATAAGTATAATACAGAAATGCCTGATATCAAAGAAATTAATATAACAGAATACTGAATTTCAGTATTTCTAACGTAAGGATATACACACTCCTATCTGTAGAATATTTCCTGCAAGTTAGGGCCCCAGAGCCTCACCAATGGAAGATCTATCTTATACTATTCAATTCATACTCTCCCTAATAACAGCACTGTATTACCAGGTTCATCATCAAGTGAAGGCTGTTTGCTACGTAGTTAAAACCAAGACTGGAAAACTAGAAAGCTGGAGGAAGGGAAAACACAGCCTACAAAATGCTTACAAGATTAGCAGCAAATGATGAAGTAGTAACAAGAGGGGCAGAAAAATAGATTATCATCAGATTTGGGAATTGAAAGACAGCTCAGCAAAATACTAGGACATGGTTCATATAAGATGGAATAAGCCTGGAAATACACCCCCCTCCCCAGTATTTCGGAACATAAAGTCTACAGAAAAAGAGTCCTAATGTATTGAATCTGGTTTCTCAACTGAAACAAAAGTCTTCAAGGAAGGAGATATACGTAAAATTTTACAGCAATACATATGAAGCAGTATCTTTAAAGAATGTAAATATATGAACCAAAAGTAAATCTGAGATTCAAATTTCCATTGCTAAAGTCTTTTAAGAGTCACAACGACATTATTATTATACAACTATTCAAAACAAAACAAAAAAACTTACTGGAAAGGAGAATAACTGGTTTGAGAAGAAAAACCTTTCTTGGTAGAGCAGAAACAAATGTCAAGGAAAATACTTAGAAAAAGGCATATATAAAGAATGGTCTAGTTTTACTGCATACGTGTTTGCCATGCAGAAACAGCTAAATCCTACCTGACAACTACTTTGCCTTTGGTGTACCTTGTCTTTAGAGAATAAAATATATCTGGGTTTGATACAGAGGAGACTAATTTTCAAAATAAAAAAATGATTTTCTTAAAAGCCTGGCCTTACAGTTTAAAATTATATGATTAAAATCAAGATATTATTCGCATAAAAAGCCAAACTTTAATCCATTTAAAACATGAAACTTAAAACTTAACTTGAAGCAATTTAAATCATGAAACTCAAAACTCCAAATTACTACTGTGAATTAACACTTCTCCACTACCTGTTATCTTGCAATTTTAAAAAACACTTCAGAAAGTAGCAATTTCGTAAAATGATAAATAGTTCATACCTATAGTATCTTCATTTTGCCATGCAGTTTTACTTAAATCTCACTTAAAAAGAAATGGAACTCATTCTTAAAGGGTAGAAGGTACATAATGTAAAGCAGTCACAGGAAGATTTATCTTTACTTACTGAAAATCAACAGTACAATTCTAAGATTTTTTTCTCATGAAACTATTGAAATAAGTCCTACTTGAAATTGCTAACAAGAGTTAGCAATTAATAAAAACGTCAAAATGAGAAATTCCCCAGCATGGAAAATTCCTGTCATAAATGTTGATGTTTATGCGGTTAAAATATACACAATAACTATACTGCATTTTAGGCTCTATTTTACTGTGGCACAGAACTAAAAGAATTTTAAAGCTCTTTCTATTAGAAACTATTATCAAATAGGTTGCATCTTTATGGCCCAACTGAGTTGAAATTCCAAATAAGATCACTTCAAATTTAATAAATGACATTCTTCATTAACAGCATTTAAAAAATGGCTGAAACACATAAGTCAACATTACACTGAAGTTCTATCTGAAGACAGAAAAAGTTGCCATTCACACCAAAGCTACACATATACCTTCTGATTTTATAGAATTGTTCCAATATCTTTTCTGTCAATATCATTAAAATCACCCTACCTGTTTGGACCGAGGTCTACCAGGAGAAAATTTTCTTTTAGTAATAGCTGGTTTACCCATGCCAATTTTTGGAGTGACTGAGATGTAAGTTGTTGGCATGATGTTTCCAGCAGAGGAACTAAGAGCTGAAGGGTAATTATGCAGCATGTCATGTGAAGGCAAGTCTGAAGAAGGTGTTGGGGAGGAAGACATATCTGCCTTGCTTATGTCTGCTGATGATGAAAATGATGACTCTGTCTCAGATGGTAACTTTATAGATTTGTCTCCTAGGTATGAAACATCTTTCACACAATTCTCAATTGTAGGAGTCATTTCAGAGTCCATCAATCCAGTAGTAAGTTCAGAATTTCCTTTCTGTTCCTTTTCTCCTTGTAGTCTTTCTATAACCAACTGTTCCTCAGGACATAGTGAAATACTTCCCTCATCTGGGGACACTAAGGTTTCCAGTGGAAGAGTGACAGATTCAATGACTAATTTTGGAGGCCCCGATTCTTCTTTGGATACCACTGTTTTAGGTTCCTCTAACAACTGCAGTTCCTCTTGCTGCACAATGATCTGGTGTGTAAGGACTTCAATGTTTTCTGTCACTTCCATTTTATCTTCCATTTGATCTTCGCCACAAATACGCTTCACTTCAGAAGACGTTTTCATTTCTTCACTATCAACTTCATTAGAAATCTGTTTTTCCAATTCGGTATTCATTTTATGTTGGGATGATACTACAAAATTCAGAACATTTGTTATAGTAATGTACAAATTTTAAATTTTCTAACTATAGATATATAAAACATTTGGCTACACTAGAACTTAAATCAGAAGGTATTCATCAAAGCAGGCAATTATTAAGTGAATGAAAGCCAAAGTACACAAGGATTTATGGATTAGAATCAGCCCCACACATGAAAACATGATGTTTTACAATTTAACTACTTCCAAATGGACTGAAAATTATACAGGAAAAGTTCTCATACTCATTTTTTAGTTAAGAAAATGAGGATCAATCATGTTATGTGAGGTACCTAGGTTAAAAAGTAAAGACTGACCTAGAATGTGAAGGCATTTTCTAATAGCAGATACCCAGATGTAACAAAGTTACTATAGACTCGAAAGAAGAGACAGAAAAGATTTACTAACCACCAATATTTATTTTGCTTAACCATACCTGCCAACCTACCCAAAACATTCTTTGGATATAATCCTTGTTCTTCATCATTGTCTGTAACTTAAAAGACTAATCTTAGGAAATCTATAAACTTAGATATCAGAAATACAGTCACTGGCTGGTAAATTTTAAATCAGGATACCAGTATGTTAAACCTTTAACTCAATCTTGCTTAAACGTTCAAGGTGCAACTGACGTGAGCTATAAGTGGCTCTATAAAGTAGGACCGCTGAAGATAAAAGGCATTTATTCCAAATCTCATCAAGGTAATTTTAAGTTATAGTAAAAGACACTACCATCCTCATTTACCAATCAGTGACTAAAATTTATCTATGTTCTTTTTTTTTGAAACAGGGTCTCACTCTGTCACCCAAGCTGGAGTGCAGTAGTACAAACATGGCTCACTGCAGCCTCAACCTCCTGGGCTCAAGTGATCTTCCCACCTCAGCCTCCCAAGCAGCTGGGACTACAGGCATGTGTCACCATGCCCAGATACTTTTATTAATTAATTAATTTATTTATTTATTTATTTAGACAGAGTCTTGCTCTGTCACCCAGGCTGCAGTGCAGTGGCGCGATCTCGGCTCATTGCAAGCTCCGCCTCCCGGGTTCATGCCATTCTCCTGCCTCAGCCTCCCGAGTAGCTGGTACTACAGGCGCCCGCCACCACACTCGGCTAATTTTTTGTACTTTGTAGAGACAGGGTCTCACTATATTGCCCAGGCCTATTCATGTTCTGGTATCAAACTGAAATCTCATCTTTTTTCTCACTTTATTGAAAGACTACAGCTAAGGATAAAAGAAAACTACCAAATAACAGATCTGATAGTGCAACATATTTTTAACCACGACCGCCCCCCCCATCCCCCCCCAAAAAAAAAACCCTTTCAAGAGAAACTAACCTCCTTTAGATCCACTGTCAATTCTTTTCCAGAATCTCTTAACTAAAAGATTTAGTTACTGTAATGTGTATACATACAGCAATTGCAAAAATGTCTTTGGAATAAAGACATTACCTTGTAACATAAAGACATTATCTTGTAACTCAACCAAATTAGATAATATGAACATACTGCTTACCAGCAATGAGAAGACTATCTGTGTCAAGACTTTCTGAGGGATGACTCTTCTGTTGCTCTTCAGTGTGGACTTGAACTGCTGTGAGTAACACATTTATAAAATCTCTAAGAAAGAGTCAAAATTTCTGTAACGCTGTTCCCTCAACAGTAATTTAAGTAAAGAGTTTTATTCTACTAAATGTCAATTTCCAATATAAGCATGAAACATTGTACCACTTGTTAGTAAGTTATGAAGACAAAATTAGAAGTCTTTGCACTATGGTAAATTTGTTTTGTCTTTTCTCTTTTCTTTAACAACTAGACCTCACGAGGAAGATTACAGAAAATAACTTTTAATGAGAGTTGTTATATGTGAACTTAATAAATTTCAAAACATCTCAGTGGCTTTTTATGTATACATTATAATTTTTATGCCTACTATGTAATTGAACATACAACTTCACATACAACACCAAAGACTTTCAGATGAGCCTGTGATTAAATGTAATAAGTAATTTTCCCCCGACAAGGTCTCTTATTAATTCCAGATCTGCAAGTACAGTAATAGCTCTTATCAATATGTACTACAAAAAGTTTACTTGAAATATCATGGAAATCAGTGAAATAACCCTCAATAGGACTGCTGAGATGATCCAATACAGCAAATTTTTCATTATCTCAGCATGAAACATCTCATCATCAGCAACAGCTTTACTTAGCAACTACAACTAAAGAAATAAAACACAAATTGCTTTTAACGAAAATCACTTGATCCCTTAACGAAGTAAGTACTTATGATTACATCTAGATGATAGCTGAACTACAAATATACGCATGTCCTTTCTCCTATTATTTGTCTAAGATTATTTTACTAAAAAACTCTTCCTAAGTGACTGCATCTTGGTTTTTATTTACTGAAGTTTTAGTCAATATTCACATATTTATTGTACATACACATGCTCTTCAAAAACAGAGTATATCCATTAAACATTCTTACCATCTGGAACAATTCCAGAAGCGGACTCCTGATCGTTGACATCTTTACTAACTGCATGCTCTGGGAATACCATTTGATCTTCAGGGCCTTCAACTTCCATTTCATTGTTATAATCTTAACAAAACATTATTAATTCTTTAGCTCAGAATGACTTTTTTTGTTGTTGTTCATTAAGTCAACAATTATGATTTTTGTATGAGTAAGGGAAAATCATCAAAAACGCTGTAAGTTTTCTTCAGATTTTCTCTTTTGAACCACATATATATTTACATTTTTAAAAAACATGAAAATTATAATACATCAAAAGGTGGGCCAAGTGTGGTAGTTCACACCCGTAATCCTAACACTTTGGGAAGCCAAGGTGGAAGAAACACTTGAAGCCAGGAGTTCAAGACCAACCAGGCCAACACAGTGAGAACCCATCCCTAAAACAATTTTTTTATAAAGGTAACTGGCACATTATTTTAAAAGGATATTTCAAAACTAAATACTTATGGCATCCTGGAAATGAAACGTTAGTAGTTAAGATGCTTAGTTACCCTTTCGATAAAGGGTATGATAAACAGAACTTTTATAAAAGCTGCCACTCGTAGTGATGAAAATGAAAAACAATCTGGCGAGCAGTTCTATTTCCTTTATGTTCTAAGACTCACGTTTGTAACAGTAGGATACTACTAAAACTATTCCATACCTGAACAAAATCTTGGGCTGAAGAGGTGATAATTAACTTAAAAAGGACATTACAAAACTACAACATGCTTAGAGAAAACTCACATTATAAAGAACAAACTAAGCAAACCCAAAGACTGGGGAACTACCACTGTCGGCTTAAAGAACACAAGTGAAGGAAAGCACAATAGACCCGGAATTCAAATACTAAAAAAACTATCTTAAGTTAGATTAGATTTGAGCCATCAGATTCAGAGATGACCAACATAAGAAATACATTTAAAGGTTGAGAAACTGAGAACAAGATGGAATCTGGAATACAGGATCCTCTCTTCCTGATTAAAGCAATATATTGGTGACACATTGGCACAACATTACAAAAAATATAAAATAAAATAAAATAAATCACTCTCAAGTTTACCTGTAGTGAGCTCAGCTATCTCCACTTCCTCACCTGGCTGTAAAGGATCCATCTCAGCTCCCAGGTGTTTACAATACATGCAGATATACTCTTCTTTGAGCTGAGGATCCAGTTCATGATCTGTTGGTTTGTCACACTCTAGGTGAACCCACCTGCAGTGATAAGCATACTTAAATAAAAGTTTCTAATGTCAAGTTATTGTCTAGGTAAGGAGAAGGCATTGCTGAAAAGCTAGATATGAAAATGGTTAATTAAGGATGAGAGGAGAGACGTTAAGAGGGGTTGCTAACTGACAAAGGTTTTTTAAAGGATCTTTTAAAGGACATTTATGGATGTCACTAGAGATGCTGCCGTATTTTACTTGACATTTTAAGCTATTTTCTCTTTACTTTTCCCTATCAGTGCTCATTTCTGATGTGATCTGGTCTTATCTTTTGCCCATTTACTTCCTTATGCCTTTGAGATTCAAAACCATCATTTAATTCCATCTGTAACAGCAATCAGTACTGATGGAATTGCTACAGTGATAAAAACTTAGAAGCTGTAAGATGGTAGAGCAAATGACCACATGAGTAAAACAACTGAATAGAATAACTATCTTCTTACCTT
Organism: Rhinopithecus bieti; assembly: GCF_001698545.2. Lineage (NCBI taxonomy): Eukaryota > Metazoa > Chordata > Mammalia > Primates > Cercopithecidae > Rhinopithecus > Rhinopithecus bieti. The sequence goes on along the minus strand of NW_016826791.1, from coordinate 558,895 downwards.
TTGCACATATTACAATGAAGCATGTCTTTCTGCAATTCTGGATGATAGCACTTCCCACAGAAGGGACATAAGTTATCCTGCTGTTGGTAACAATTGTCACATATCAGGCAATTGTGATGCCACTGAGAACTAGACCGTGTGCCACACTCTATACATATTCTGCAATTCTAAACACGAGGAAAATAAAACAAAACAGTTTGTTATGCATTTGTAATTGTAGTTCTGATGTAAACCTTTAAAAAAGTCATGAATCATTTGTGGATTGTACATTTAGCTTTTGTTTTCATGACACTAATTGAGAGTATATATATATATATATATAATATATATATATATATTATATATATTTTTTTTTTTTTTTTTTAGATGGACTCTCACTTTGTTGCCCAGCTGGAGTGCAGTGGTGCAATCTTGGCCTCTAAAAAAAAAACAAAAATACACTGACAACACAATTAACTAGAAAAAAACACCTCCTGGGATTATTATATATAAGTGATTCTTACCTGCCTCAGCCTCCTGAGTAGCTGGGACTACAGGTGTGCGCCACCACGCCCAGCTAATTCTTGTGTTTTTAGTAAAGACAGAGTTTCACCATGTTGACCAGCTTGGTCTTCAACTCCTGACCTCAAGTGATCTGCCTGCCTCAGCCTCTGAAAGTGCTGGGATTACAGGTGTGAGCCACTGTGCCTGGGTATACACCTTTTAAAAAGCTCTTTTCAATGTCTGATGTGACCTCACAAAATCTGCACTAAAATCTCCAGGAAAATGTAAATAAGGGAATGGGGATATCCAGGAAAACATATAGGTGGAAGAGATAAAACCAAAAAGACAGCAACCCAAAACTCAAAAAAAGAAACATATTCTAGGATCAGGAAGTAATTTTTGTGGAGTAAGTCTACTCAACCTATTACACTGCAGAAAGCAAAATGGTGTTGCTACATACAGTATTCTTCTTGCTTCTTGGTAGCTTAAGAACTAAAAACTAAAACTAAAGAACTCTCTCTAAAACAATAGCATGGCCAGCCTGGTGCGATGGGTTGATGCCAGTAATCCCAGCACTTTGGGAGGCCAAGATGGGAGGATCTCATGAAGTCAGGGATTCGAGACCAACCTGGGCAAGAAGACAAAACACCCCTCTCTCTACAAAAAAAAAAAAAAAAAAAAAATTAAATTAGCCAGGCATGGAGGTGCACACCTGTAGTCCCTGCTACTTGGGAAGCTGAGGCAGGAGGACTACTTGAGCCTAGGAGTTTGAGGCTGCAGGGAGCTATCACGCCACTACATTCAAGCCTGGGCAACAATGCGAGACTGCCATGGCGGGTGGGGAAACACAGAGCATGGCCAACTCCATGTGACTTGGTGTCTGAAAATGTGAAAATAAATTGCTCCACATCAAAAGTCCAATGATGGCCCTTCATGTTTTTAGAATAGAGGGAGTGGTCCTATCCTTACCAAATTAGAATTCTTTATGAAGTAAAAGGCCAACCAGAGGCCAGCCAAAACTACCTCTGTGCCTGTGAGCTAGTCAGCCTTAAAATCCTGGGGATAAGGTTAATAAACTGTGGGGCTCTCATTACCCACCTCAAATTTCTAATCTAAAACATCAATAAAAAGGAACTTTATCTTTCTGTGCTACTGGGCTGATATGAAAAGGATGCTCACTTAAAAAGAGAAACTACTAGGAACCATAGATCAGAATCTTACAAGATTAAAATGAATGCACTTAAAAATACTGAGGGAAAAAATACTAAATAGCTGGGCATGGTGGCACAGAACTGTGGTGTTATCTATTTGAGAGGCTGAGGCAGAAGGATCTCTTGAGCCTAGGAGGTAGAATTCAACCTGGGCAACACACTGAGACCCCATCTTTTGAATACATATACATATATTTTTTAAAAGAATGTATTATCCTTTATCGAATGAGAAGGCGAAAAGAAAAACAATCCTAAATAAAATACTATCAAACAGATCAATACCACATTAAGAAAATAATAACTATGCCCAGGTGAAGTTTATACAAGAAATTCAAAGATATTTAATATTAGAAAAACCCATTAATAAAGTTTAACAAATTAAAAGGGAGGAGAAAAAAATCATTTCAATGCAACAGATGCTTAAAGAAAGAAGTCTTTGGGAAGAATCAAAACCCATTCCTAATAACTCTTGAGAAAGTAAAAATGGATGGGTATTTCTCTAATGTGATCAACATAAATACTTCAATTCTAAAGGCAATATCTTATTTTATGGGGGAACCCTAGAGGTATTCCCACTAAGGACAGGAAAAAGCAAGGGTACCTACTATCTCCACTACTATTTTAACATGTTTCCGGAGCCAATGCAAACATGGAAATAAATGAAAGCAGAGACAAGACCAGGAAAAGAAGAAACAAAACTCTATTTGTAAATAGAGTTGGAACATCCTATTTTTCAAAAACTCAATAAAAGAATTCAACAAAGTACTAGGATATAAAATTAGCATGCAAAAGACAACAGAATTCACACACACAAATAACCAGTTAAAGGACAGTAAGAAAACCCCATTTATAACAGCAGAAAAATAAATATTCAAGAATAAGCTTAAATGTTCAAAATCAGTATGAAGAAAATTATAAAACACTCCTAAAAGACACAAAACTAGACTTCAACAAACTTGTGAAGACATCCCTTGTTCTCGGTTAGGATGTCTTAAAATCAAGATGTCAATCAACTCTCACTAAATATATATATTTATGTTTTAGAGACATGGTCTTGCTTTGTAGCCCAGGCTGGAATACAGTGGCATGATCATGGCTCACTGCAGCCTCGACCTCCTGGGCTCAAGTGATCCTCCCACCTCAGTCTTCTGAGTAGCTGGGACTACATAGTGAGACCCTGTCTCTACAAAAGCAAAAAATTAGCTGGGCTTGATGGTACACATAACTCCTAGCTAACTCGGGAGGCTGAGGCAGGAAGATTGCTTGAGCCCAGGTCAAGGCTACAGCGAGCTATGACCATACCACTGTACTATGGCCTGGGAGACAGGTGAGACACTGTCTCAAACAAATAAGTTTAAAAAAAAAAAAAAAAAAAAAAAAGAACAAATAAACTAGCAGAAAATATTTGCATCATGTAACACAGATGAAGGCCTTATATCCCTAACTTATAAATAACTCTTAAATTTAGGGGGAAAAAATGCCAAAATCTTCAATAACAGGCAAAACACATGAACAGACAATTCACGAGAAGGAATAAAAACTGACCCTTAAACACACGGAAAAACGATCAACTTCACTCTTAGGAGAAACAAAAATTAAAACTACATTGACATACCACTTTTCACCTAGAAGACAGGCAAACATTCAAAAGCTGAACAAGTCATCCTGTTAGCAAAGATGTAGGAAAAGTTCTCTCATACATCTCTAGTGGCAATGCAAAGTACCATAAGCCCCAAGAAAGGGAATTTGACAGTATCTAACAAAACTACATATATGTACACTCCTGAGACAATAATCCTGCTTCTAGGAATTTACCCTATAGATTTGTCCCTGAGAATTCAAAAATACATATGCACAAAGCTATAGACTGTAAAATCATTTATAATGCAAAATATTGTAAACTATCAAAATACCAAAGCACAGGCCATTGGTTGAGTAACCCATAGCACAGATACACAATGGAGTGCTATGCAGTTGTTTAAAAGCAGAATGAGATCTCTTGAACTTGCCTAACTTGCCAGAAGTGATTCCAGATTGTATTACATGAAAACAGCAACATGCAAAAGAACATATACAACATGCTACCTTCGGTGAAAGTAAGAGCAATATATCTTCTTATTCTTAGAGGAAAAATAACAGGAAGTTTAAAACAGAAAACAATGAAGTTAGTTACCTCCAAGAGGTTGAGGGAAATGGGGTATAAGTAATAAACAAGACGCAGTGACAATACTGAGTAAAACTTTATACAGCTTTGAGTTTTGAAAGTATACTATTATCTTCTATATTTAAAAAATTAAATCACTAAGAAAAGAAAGGGGAATAAAATCTATTACTGAGAGCAAACTGAAGCAGATTTGCTTTTTAGATTGAGCAACTGAATAAATGTGCTGACGCTGCTGCAACCCAGAATTTTTATTGTAGAAGAACAGACATGCAAGAATGAGAAGGCAAAGAACTCAGTGGAGAAGGGTAAGAACTGGAGGTACTGGTGTAAATTCATTATTTCTAAGTTATGTATATGTAAGGGTATATGAATATTTATGTGTACAAATGGAAGTGTAGGGGTATCCAATCTTTTGGCTTCCCTGGACCACACTGAAAGAAGAAGAATTGTCTTGGGCCACACACAAGATACACTAACACTAATGACAGCTGATGAGCTATGCACACACATACCCACCCCCCCTCAAAAAAAAAACAAAAACAAAAAAAAAAACACCTCATAATGTTTTAAGAAAATTCATGAATTTCTGTTGGGCCACATTCAAAGCCATCCTGGACCACATGTAGCCTGCGGGCCATGGGTTGGAAAAGCTTGTGTAAGTGTACACACATGCATGTATTTCCTGACACCACCAGGTTAAAGGGTGAAGAAGCAAACACCCTCCAGTAGCAACAAGCACACCCAGCACCCATTCCCCACTAAAGGAATCTGGGTTACTTATTTAACAATGGACTTACTCCAGGACTGGGGCATGGGAGGTATAAGATGAGCTTGTAACATCTTACTATACCAAAAAATAATGAAGTGTTCACATAAGTGGTGAGGGCAGAACACTGGCGCCAGCTTGAAGGAGCAACTGACAGCAAACATGGGACTATTTGAACACAAAAAATAATTAGGTAATGAGTTCTAAATGACTGACTGAAGATAATAGGAGCTCATGAGTCGATATCAATAATTAGTAAGTTTAACATGTAAAAGAAGTATTCTTGCTTACAAAAGAAAGCAGAGGGCTAACTGGTAAATGTGGTGGGAGTGCTAGAGCTGGAAATGCATCATTTGCAACCAAAAGAAAGCAGGTTAAAATGGCATCATCAGGCAGTAAGTTTTTTGTTGCTGGTTTGAGACGGAGTCTATCTCTGTCACCCAGGCTGGAATGCAGTGGCATGAGCTCGGCTCACTGCAAACCTCTGCCTCCCGGGTTCAAGCGATTCTCCTGTCTCAGCATCCTGAGTAGTTGGAATTACAGGCAGCTGCTACCATGCCTGGCTAATTTTTGTACTTCTACTACAGACAGGGTTTCACCATGTTGGCCACGCTGATCTCAAACTCCTGACCTCAAGTGATCCGCCCGCTTCAGCCTCCCAAAGTGCTGGGATTACAGGTGTGAGCCACCACCCCTGGCCTAGGGAGTAAGTTTTTAAAATCTAGAAGGAAGTTCTGAGGAAAAGCAAGATATCTGCATGGTCTTAAAGTGTCTCCTCACATACTGCTTTATTAGATACAAAGGAGGGGGAAAAAGAAGAAATTTGGCAACAGCCTGACCAGGTGATTCCCATGAGGGAAAGTGGAATAATATGTGCTTCCAGCTGTGATACCTTGAGGATGGATCAGCACTTTGCAGTATTCTGGCCAATAATGCATGCCTCTCATCTAATCATAAGTGGATATCAAAGACAAAATGGGGAAATTTCTGTTTGAAAAAAGAAAAAAACAAGTATATTGGGAAGAACTCTATTCTTCAAAAATACCAATGACAAAAACTAAATCCTAGAACCTACTTGGAGGAAGGGGTAGGTTATGAACGACATAAGATCAAATGACATAATTGGAATATCACTAAACATACTACACTGATGTAAGTTTAGGAAGTTGATAGCAGGATTGTGATATTTTAAGAATATTCCTATTATTAAGAAATACAGGCCGGGCGCGGTGGCTCAAGCCTGTAATCCCAGCACTTTGGGAGGCCGAGACGGGCGGATCACGAGGTCAGGAGATCGAGACCATCCTGGCTAACACGGTGAAACCCCGTCTCTACTAAAAATGGAAAAATTAGCCGGACGTGTTGGCGGGTGCCTGTAGTCCCAGCTACTCGGGAGGCTGAGGCAGGAGAATGGCGTAAACCCGGGAGGCGGAGCTTGAGGCTGAGGCAGGAGAATGGTGTAAACCCGGGAGGCGGAGCTTGCAGTGAGCTGAGATCCGGCCACTGCACTCCAGCCTGGGGGACAGAGCGAGACTCCGTCTGAAAAAAAAAAAAAAAAGAAATACATACTGAAATAGTGGTAAAAAGGCATAAGGTATGTAATTAACCCTCAAATGGTAGGGGACTGGGGGGAATAGAGACACACACACACATACACACACACACACACACAGAAAGTGAGGGCATGCCCAATGATAATGAAATGCTAACAATTGATGAATCTAAGTAAATGGGATATGGGTATTATTTTTATTTTTTCCAACTTTTAGAGTTTGAACTTATTTTCAAGTAAAATTTTCTAAAATGCGTAACATACCAACAGACAGACATTCTTGAGATAAAAATAGGACAAAGAAAACTATCTGACAACGACTGGTTTACAATAAAGATCCTGAAAAGATCACCCCGACTCCAGTTCACTAGAGAGCAGCCCCAAACTAGACCGACAGCCCCTTGGGGGCACACCGATTTGCCCCCACATCTCCAGCCCTGACCACAGTGATATTCACACACAGTAAACACTCAAATGTTAAATGCAAACAAATGAGCAAATTATGACTCAAGACTACAGAGAGAACTACAGAAGAATTTAACAGCAGAGAAATACAATCATTCTTCAAATGGTTCAAAGGACAAACCTTCCAAACCATGAAAAACTCTATGGTAACTGTTTCTGTGCTTACTTTGTGTTAGGCATTGTGCTGGGCACTTTATAGACACCACTTCATTAAATCCAACACCCCTGTGAGGTAACCACTATTAACCTTCTATACACTGACTTAGGGAAGTTATATAGGTAGCCAAAGATCATAAATTTAATAACTGAAAAAGCTGCAATTTGACTCCACAGCATAAGCTTTTAACCACCACATTATAGTGCCTTCATAGAACAGAATAAAAAGATTAAGTATCCAATAGTATTCCCAGAAATTATGTAATTCTGTCACTCTGAAAGAGAATAGCAGATTACAAAGAGCAAATTAGAAAGGAGCACACCAAAGGGGAGCCACAACAAGCTGAGAAAGAAACCCAGAATTCTCTACTAGTTCTCAAGATAATGAAAACCGTAATAAAGAAGATTAAGAGCAGGAGACAAAAATTATCCAGCAGTTACTAGATGCTATTAGAGAGTGTAAAGAAGGTAATTTTTAAAGTAAATACATATTTTAAAAGGCGTTGGGGCAGGGGGGGACAGGGACTCACACACATCTCCCAAAGCTTTCAGGAAGGAAAAAAAGGATTATGATTAAATTTTTTAAAGTAAGATTTTTCTTGTGACAGCATAAACTGAAAAAACTGAAGAAAATGTTTTCAGAGTATAAAAAAGAAAAATTTGTAATATGAAACATTATACTATGCCAAATTCTTATAGTCTAAAGGGAACAGTCTCTTTCAGACATGTAGGGTTTCAGAAAATGTATAATTCTTTTTAAAGGAACATAACCAAGACTCCGAAAGATTGAAGGTAAAGTTGGAATTAACAGAGGAAATACATTTTTTGCATATGTGTCAAGGTGTGAGAACTAGTACGAGAGAGCAAAACAGAGAAAGAAGAGAAAGGGGGAATAAAAACTTCATTTTCGGTGGGGAATGGGAGAAGAGAAAATTTATATATTTAACATTCATAATCATTTACATTCACAAAATGAGATTCTGAATTATAAATCATTGCAGGAAGTAAAAGAAGAGAAAAATAGAAAGAAATTGTATGGGCCGGGCGCGGTGGCTCAAGCCTGTAATCCCAGCACTTTGGGAGGCCGAGACGGGCGGGTCACCAGGTCAGGAGATCGAGACCATCCTGGCTAACACGGTGAAACCCCGTCTCTACTAAAAAATACAAAAAACTAGCCGGGCGACGAGGTGGGCGCCTGTAGTCCCAGCTACTCGGGAGGCTGAGACAGGAGAATGGCGTGAACCCGGGAGGCGGAGCTTGCAGTGAGCTGAGATCCGGCCACTGCACTCCAGCCTGGGCGGCAGAGCAAGACTCCGTCTCAAAAAAAAAAAAAAAAAAGAAATTGTATGAACAATTTTGCCTCAAAATAGCCAAGCATTTCAATTACAACCATCAATCCAGATACCTCTATTAAGCTTTTCAAAAGATATATTTAAAATAACACAAAAGAATCCAAAATAAAAAGATGTGAAAAGATAACTATTCAACTGGCAAACTAACACCCTACGTGGCCATAGTGTCAGGCAAGACAAAATACCTGCCCTTCCTGATCCCTCAACAAAAAACACATTACACAGAATAAAGAAAAATTTTATACTGGCAAAAAGCACAACATACTAACACTGGCCTGACCTACTTGCTAAATAACAGCCACAAGGTATTTGTTTAAAAATATGATAAACTGATAGGAACAATTAATAGTGGTCAATTGTAACAACTTGTTAAATCAACATGTCAAAAATAAGGTAAAAGGACTTCATCTAACTAAAAGAAATTAATAAACACAAATGCTACACCTTTAAAAAGTCACTACTTCAAGTACCAAAACATTTATTTAAAAAAACCTACTTTAAATTCTCTGATTAAATGAAATTAAAGCATAAATTAACATACTTCAGCACAACTTAAAAAAAGATAAAGCTATTCTGTAAGGTATATACATACATAAAGTTACAAATACAATAAATTTGGCTTCAGCCAAAGCTATAGCCTAAGGTAAACTTACAGTCTTAAATGTCCTTTTTCCTTAGGGAAGGAAAGAAAATGAATTACAAATTCAACTTCGTATTAGAAGTAAAAAGGCAAGTAGAGGAACTGAGTGAAGAGTATAAATATGCAAATCAGTCAAACAGCAGAGTTTTTCCTTTCCAATAAGTCATTCAGCAAGAGAAGGAATCTGAACTACCTGAGGAAGCAGGCCAGAGGTCATCACAATTCTTCAGCCCTCAGGCTCCACTTCCCAGGTAGCGACAGCTGAGCACAGTTACCCAGCAGCTCTTTTTTTCCCCAGGAGAGAAGGCCCCTCCCCTCAATCTCCACCACTCAGGCAGAAGCCTAATAGAACTTGCTGAAGACCACAATAGAACCTGGTAATGCGGCTTTCAGCTCTAAGTCCAAACCTCACTGGCGGGGGCAGGGCGCAGGTGCAGAATTTCTGCTTCTGCAGCCACCTCCTCCCCACCCTCCACCCCTCCACCCCGCCCACCACGGGCACCTGAGGTTCTGGCCACATCACCTTCCTTTCCCAGGCCCACCACCTCCTCACTAGAAAAAGCAACTCCAAGAAGGGCAATGACAATGCTGTGCCTTCCACTCCCGCGCACGGGCCATCAGGCCCTCTCCAGCTCCAGGAAAAACCCGCTCCAGGCCCATGCAGCACCTGAGGGTCATCTCCATCCCTCAACCTCTCGGCACCAGTAGCCCAGGAAGACTAAGCTTAAAAGCTAAACCACACCTCGGATTCCAAGGGCCATCTCCACCACCCCACTGCCCCCCACCCGGCTCCGAACACCTCACCCTGGAGGTGCAGAAGCCACGTGAGGTAGGAAGTAAGTTAATAAGTTCATCGGCATTTTTTATAATAGCTCAAAATTTTAAACAACCCAAATGTTCACCAACAGGTGATTCAATAAACAAATTGTGGTATCTCCAGCACTCAGTAATAAAAAAGAATCACTACTGACCTGTGCAGCAATACAGATGAATTTCAAAATAATTACACTGAGTTAAAGAAGCCAGACCAAAAACGAGTATATACTATATGAGGCTTTTATTAAACATTCTAGGAAGTGAATACTAATCTACAGTGGAAAAGCAGACTGGGAAGACAGAGGTGTTTGAACAGCCGCAAAGCAAGCCAACAGGCACCAGGAAACTTTTGACGGTGATGACTATGTTCATTATCTTGAAGAGTGTACAGTTTATTGTATGTCAATTATAAGTCAATAAAGCTGTTTTTTAAAAAGCTGATGGTAATTTATAGATTTGAATAAGTATCCGATTTGTCTGTTCTCTATATAAAACACAGAGGATTTAAAAAAAATAAACAACTTACTTTGCATTTCCAGCCATTGGTTGGTACTGATTTCATAACTGGTTGAAGACAAAAAGTATGATACCCTTTGTCACACGTATCACACACTAGCATCTTGCTATCTTCTCCCGATTGTCTAAAAAATAAGATAGCATTAATGATGCCTTATCTTTAAACTTATGTTTTGTAACATAAGTCATGAAAATAATCAGTCCTGGGAACTGCACAGTTCATAAATACCTCAGTATCTGTTTTGTCTCTGCAGATAATAACAGAGGTAACCCTGCCATAAGGATTACCTCCTAAACGTTAATCTTTACTCAATGCTCACCTATGGTTAACTTGCTCTAGCCATTTTAGGATTCCTGCAAAGGAGGAAGGGTTAAGGCAAGATGAAAAGCCTCTGATCTTTTCTTTTAGAATATAACTTTTGAGAGGAAGGCGCTATAACTGCTAGGTGCTACTGTGTGGAAAGGAACAAATCTTGAAAAGACACTGTCATATAATGTAAAGACGATCAAGTTTGGCATCAGATTTGTTTGTATTCAGGCTGCTGTTTTCTAGCTGTGTCACTGAACAACTTAGACTAAAGCTCTCTGAGTTTCAGGTATAAAACGGGAATAATAAAGATTACTATGAGAATTAAACGTAATGCAGGTTCAAGTGCTTAGAATGTCTATTAAGCAATTAAATGCTGAATAATTATTTCAAAATACAAACCTTGTCATAATTATTAAGAATTACAGTTGAAAACCTAAAACCTTTCTCTAAACACTCTTCTGTCCCCAAAGATTGGGCCCCTGTCTGACAGCATCATCTCTGTTGAGATTTTTGACTATTAATCACTTTCAGATACTATGATTTTAATTTCAAGAGGAGGGAAAAGAAAAAATGGGGAATGCAAGAAGAGTTGAGAGAGGAATCTCTGAACGAAATCTGGGGGATAAATAGAAGTCAACAGGAAGATGGGTCAGTTGGCCTCCAGTTATTATTCAGTTCAACCTCTACATAAAAAGTCACGTTTTATCTCTTCAGCTACATGGAAAGATCTTGGAGAACAAGTACTCTTCCTTCAAGTTCTTTCAATCTTTCCCAAGAAACTGAGTGCAGATACAAGGTATCGAATAATTGTTTACTGATATTTTATCTAATTTTTACCAAAATATGAAGGTACGCAGTCCTATTTATGTCACATAACTCTAAGATATCAATGCTTGTTTCTTATCAAATTAAATAATAAAAACAGACTGATGATGGCAGTTGGGCATAATTCTTGCTGGTTAAAACAAAAATCCTCAGCCTGTAAATGAAGATGCTGGTAACATCCCCAAACCATCGAGGCCATTAGAATCATGGGGGTGCGAGGGGAAATCACAGAAAAGACTGGAGAAATGACCAAGAGATGAAATACAATAGGAAAAGATAACCCCCTTACAAATTTGTAAATGCCACATATTTCATTTTGGAATTATGCTGACCAGGACCTACTCAAGGTGACTTTTGGAGAGATGCAGATGTACATTAAAATAACAGAAAGTGTCCTTCCTGGAATGGAAATTCAAACACATGACTGATTTTTTGGTTCAACTCTAATTCGTCTACTTCTGTAGTTAGAGGTTTAAATCCTATTAAATCTCCTCCCCAGTCCCCCTTAAAAGCTGTTTTATTCTTCTAATGCTTGTTTTAAATTGTTAACATCGCTTATTTTTTAAATTGTTGGCAAATTTAAATTAGCTTTTTAGACAACCAGAGCAATTTAAATTATTAAAATCACTTTTGTTTAAACTTTTCAAAATAATATAAATGTTAATATCAGTAATGTTTTAAAGTATGATGAAGTCATTCTGAATGAATAAAGCTAAAATATGAACAACCTTTATTATATTACACAAACCTTTAGCACCGAGTAATAGGATCCCTCTTAAACTCAATACACAGCTTTGAATTGAAATTAAAACTTACTTGCAGTTCTGGCACACTTTGCACTCAGGACATTGCCAACCTGCACGTTTTAATGGAGTAACCGCTATATCCAGGCACATTCCATGATAGTGCTGACCACAAGTAGTACAAAAGAACTGATCTAAGAGGTCTCCCGGGCTGTCGCACACTGCACAGTTTGCATCTTCCTTTGCTATAATTAACAGTAAAACAATGAAATTGTTGTATAAGAATTTAAAATTTTTCTGACTTTACAGTAAAATCATTCGAAAGGATGTGCATCATGAACCTTTCAGACATTTGAAGTTATTCACATTGAATTGTCATCTAATCAGAAAGAGGTATCAATAAAAACACTAGGGAATTTAATCTAAATGTAACCACATTAAACTTAATCGTATAGTTTTGCAATTATTTGTGGCTATATCTACTTGAGACCATAAGCAGTTCTTTAATTTTCTATTCCTAATGCCAATGATAATGCTGGATGCCTAATTAATGCTCAATATATGCTGACTGGAAAGAACCAACAAGGAAAATACCAACTAAGAAACACTTTGCAGTGTAACATAAACATTTTCTTTGAATGTTAAATTTATTTTGAAATTACAAAATCAGATAAGAGACAAAATCAAGAAACGTTAATATCAATTAAACTAAGATGCTTCTTAAGCATAAACAGACTATTCAAATCACATAAGGGCTTTTTTTAATTACTGGAAAATGTCTTGTGTAGGAGAACATTAAAGACAGAAGCTACATATTTATACATAAACACATTACTTAATATACTAATTATATATTCATCTATATTAATTTCTAGTTGTAAAAGCATTAAAATCCACACAATTATGGACATCATCCATCCCTAAATGTGGATTAAAACAAAATGTACTAACAGTTCTTTTCACATATAAAACAGAAAATAAATATAAGGATAAACTGCCCTGCCAAATATACAATTAAACTTATGCATACTGCAAAACAAGAAGGAAAATTCTAAAATCATACCAATCTTAGATAATACATAAAAAAAATGCCTGTATATAACAAGTATCACAAAGTATATGAATCTTTGCATTTTTTGAGGGTTTGATCATTCCTATTATTCTGACTCATATGTTCTTTCTTTTCCAGTCAAGCATATCATACCAACCTTAGATAATATATATAAATATGCCTGTGTTTAACAAGTATCACAAAGCATATGAACCATTATTTTTTCCTTTTTTTTGAGACCGAGTTTCACTCTGTCACCTAGGCTAGAGTGCAGTGGCGTGATCTCGGCTTACTATAACCTCTGCCTCTCAGGTTCAAGGGATTCTCATGCCTCAGCCTCCCCAGTAGCTGGGATTACAGGCATGTGCCACCACACCCATCTAATTTTTATATTTTTAGTAGAGACGGGGTTTTGCCACATTGCCCAGGCTGGTCTCAAACTCCTGAGCTCAAGCAATCCTCCTGCCTCAGCCTCCCAAAGTGCTGCGATTACAGGTGTGAGCTACTGCACTCAGCCTTTTTTCCATTTTTGGAAGGTTTGGTCAGTCCTATCAATTCCTCTCCGACTCATACGTCCTTTCTTTTCCAGTCAAACATCTTAAAACAGAGTAAAAATATATTTCCTTTATTTGTACAGGAGTCTGCAAACTTTTCCTGAAAAGGGCCAGATAGTAAATATTTTAGGCTTTGTGAGCCATAGCAGTCTCTGACAAAAAGTCAGACTTTTGTTTTATTTACACGCTTTTAAAATGTAAAAATAATTCCTCGCTTGAGGGCAGTTATAAAAAAACAGGCTTACAAAAAAAACTGGCTGGACCTCTGATATATTTCACAAAGGCTGGCTTAGCACCTACTACTCATCTGAAGCTACTTGAGTGAGGCTGCCAATGCCCACAGGAAACCAGATGGTTACCTTTTAGTCTTTGGTTTTTTTGCACTTTGTAGCATTTGCATTTCTAGCCACTTCCACATTAAAATGCCCCCTTCCTTAGTTTCTATCATGGCAACTCTCTCCCAATTTCTCCTTAGGTTTTCCCCTACTTTCGTCTCATCCACCTTTGTTGGCTTTTGTACCTATACAATCTTTCTAAATGCTGAGTTTCTTAGGATTTCATCCTTTTCCTTCTTTCCTAATCCCCCATAGTTTCCCTTTGTGATCACATCAACTCTCACACCATAAAATGCCACCATGATTCCCACATCTATATTATTGGCCCTAGAAGTCTTTCGTAAGCCCCAAACCTTTATTCTTCAAGTCTTACTGGATCTCAATAGCCAGATGTTCTAACAACATTCAAACTCAACTGCTCAAAAGTGAAACTCTTTTAAAAAACCAAAACATCATCCATTTTTCTCAAGAATGGATAAAGGCAGAAACCTCAGTATCATTGTTGACACAGAACTCAGCCCTAACCCAACACATCCAGCCAGATCCCAATTCTTATGTATTAAATTCCTATACATCATTCTTCCTTATATGTTTATAGTTTAGTCTATCATACTAAGTTGGTGCAAAAGTAATTGCAGTTTTTGACATTACTTTTAATGGCAAAGACCGCAATTACCTTTGTACCTACCTAATATTCTGTCTTGCTAATTGCATTATCTTCTGCATCAAACCATCTATAGTTATGGTTCTGACATCCTCTCTAAATCATTTTCTACATATCCAGAACAATCTTTCAAAAATGTAAATCTAATTGTTAACCCCTGTATAAATTAAAACTCTACCAATACCTCATTTTTCACCTAAAAGAAAATCGGAATTTTCAAGTATAAGGCAAAAAGGCCCTTATCTCCCTTTCCGACTGAATCTTAGAACAACTCCCTATTGTGTGATCATGGTGGGTCGTCTGCCACACACCTCACATAACCTGCTATTCATGTTTGTGTGGTTGCACACATTCTATTCCCTCTGCTTCAAATTTTGTGTTTCTGTTGAGCTCACAGCCTTCAAAACTCTGCTCATGGCTGGGCACGGTGGCTCATGCCTGTAATCCCAGCACTTTAGAAGGCCAAGGCAGGTGGATTACTTGAGGTCAGGAGTTCGAGACCAGCCTGGCCAACACGGTGAAACCCAATCTCTACTAAAAACACAAAATTAGGGCCGGGCGCGGTGGCTCAAGCCTGTAATCCCAGCACTTTGGAAGGCCGAGACGGGCGGATCACGAGGTCAGGAGATCGAGTCCATCCTGGCTAACACGGTGAAACCCCGTCTCTACTAAAATACAAAACTAGCCGGGCGAGGTGGTGGGCGCCTGTAGTCCCAGCTACTCGGGAGGCTGAGGCAGGAGAATGGCGGGAACCCGGGAGGCGGAGCTTGCATGAGCTGAGATCTGGCCACTGCACTCCAGTCCGGGCGACAGAGCGAGACTCCGCCTCAAAAAAAAAAAAAAAAAAAAAAAAAAACACACAAAAAATTAGCAGGGTGAAGTGGCACACGCCTGTAGTCCCAGCTACTCAGGAGGCTAGGGCAGAAGAATCGCTNCCATCCTGGCTAACACGGTGAAACCCCGTCTCTACTAAAATACAAAAACTAGCCGGGCGAGGTGGTGGGCGCCTGTAGTCCCAGCTACTCGGGAGGCTGAGGCAGGAGAATGGCGGGAACCCGGGAGGCGGAGCTTGCATGAGCTGAGATCTGGCCACTGCACTCCAGTCCGGGCGACAGAGCGAGACTCCGCCTCAAAAAAAAAAAAAAAAAAAAAACACACACAAAATTAGCAGGGTGTAGTGGCACACGCCTGTAGTCCCAGCTACTCAGGAGGCTAGGGCAGAAGAATCGCTCGAACCCGGGAGGTGGAGGCTGCAGTAACTGGAGTTTGCGCCACTGCACTCCAGCCTGGGCGACAGAGTGAGACTCTGTCTCAAAAACAAACTCTGCACATTATTTCCTGAATACCTATTACCACACCCAAATATCCATTTAGTTGTTGAATATTACGTTTTCCCATATGCTTATAAGAAACTTCTGTTATATAATCAATTAATTACAGCACAACTCTGTGAATCCTTGAAGGACAGGGGCCTTAACTTTTTTAACTTTGTATCCCCAACTGCCTAACATGAATCAAGTCTTATTGAACATATTTTAAGTGAAGGACTTAACTGCTAAAATCACTTTTAAATGGCTCTTGAAGTGATAGGCATTTAAAATAAATCATTAACCTAAAATGAAAACATCATACATTAGTTCATTTTGATAGGACATAATTGGGATAAGTTATTTTCTTAATATTAAGAGTACCAGTATTTATCTTTCAAAACATGTACATTTAAAATTGATCTCTTTTGCTCACCTTAAAACTTTTAAAATTGGGGAATACTCAACTAATTATCAGAAACTAATTATCAGATAATCAATTCATTTTTCTATTATACTTTCCTAGGAACACTAAAATGCTTCTGTGAAACTTCCTAGAGTTTGCTCCCCTGACACTTCAACTTGCCATGGCAGCTACTAGCGACATGTGGTTTCTGAATAAGTGAAATGTGATTAGTTCAAATTGAGGTGTGCAGTAAACATAACATGCACACTGGATTCCAAAATCTTAATAGGGGAAAAAAGTCAAGTCTCTCAAAATTTGAAATATTACTTATTTTGGATGATTGAACTAAATAAAATTTATTACAATTATTCCCAAATGTTTCCTTTTACTCTTTTTAACATGTCGACTAGAAAAATTACTTATGTTGCTCACATTATATTTACACTGCACAGCACTGTTTATACAACAAAGCCCACTCTGCAACAAGACAACTGTCACTGTCACAAAAATCACTTTTTAGACTATGATGATTTCCACCAATTCCTTACTGACAACCTTGCTGTGTTACTGGATTACTATGGATCATTGGTAATAAATTAGTCAAAGAAAAACATCCATGTAACACATCCGGTGCAAAAACACCTAATATGCCTTCCTTATGTGAAAACAGTAATTTTAAAAGCACTACACAAACAAATGAGGTTCGTTCCAACCCTCCCAGTCAGGGAGAAGATGTATGGGAATACTGAAACAACCTTTTGGAGGTCATGTATAAGAAGATTATCGATACTACTGGACAGCTTTGGTGTCATGTCAGAAATTAACTATGTATATTTAGACACACATATGTCTGTAAGCCAGAGACATTAAGTTTAAAGTAATACTCAACCAAGAAATTTTTCTTTAAACAGCTGAAAAAGCAAAAAGACAGCCTATAACTAAAGATAATTTAAGAGGGGACAGGAGTAAAATCCAGGTCTATGTGGCTTCTAAGATCAGGCTCTTGACTACTAATCAAATTGACTCCTCAGCAAACTTCACTACTCATCAATGAAAGTGATGAGTATTTGAGTATACACAAAAGTAGACATGAAATGCCAACAGTGGCATACAATGAAGAAGCTAAATGAAGTAAGGGGAGCAAAGTTCTTATGGCAGAAGAAAAGTGAGAGGAAACAAAACAATCATCTTTGGAGAAAGTATTTCCTAAGAGACAGCTGAAAAAAGAGAAGAGAGAAATAAAAAAGACAAAAACATTGAGCTTAAATTAGAATAGAGCTTATCATAGATCCTTAAACTTGATGAAGCTATTGCTTAAGAAAGTCCAGACAACACGTAAGAATAAAAGCACTGGTGAACAGCAACAAAAGTTAAAATAGCTGTCATATAGTGTGAATTTACGAAGGACCAAATCGGCATTGCTTTCTAATTTCCATCAAACCCTATCATCTGCCAATTTTCATTACTGGCAGGACACTGTGCTGGGTGATTTGCCTATGAAAGGGAATCTCTGGAAAGAAAAAATAAATCATGGATGTCATTCAAAGAGGCTAGACCATATCATTGGCAGGTAGATAAGAAAGGTCAGAGGACTGACAGAATTTAGGGTAAAAGAAAAGCAGCAGGACTTAATGTCAAGAAATACAAAGATAACCAAAGAAAAGAGGCTGGAGTTAAAGCTTGAGTGAAGTAAAAGGAATTAAAGCTAAATGATGAGTAAATACATTGAGGAACAAGGGATGAATTAAGATATGCAGCATTTCCATATTTAAACCTTGCAAAGACTTCTCATTGCAGACTGAATAGAACTCAAACTCCTTCCCTTGCTTACAAGGCCTACATGATCTAGCTTTTGTTCGCCTTGATGATGTCTCTACTACCCACCTAGTAGGCTACTATGCTCCAAGTAAAATGGCATGCTATCTGTTCATGAATCATGCCAAGTCCATTCCTCAAGGTCTGTGTAGTAGTCTGTTCCCTCTCCCTGGAATGTTCTTTCCTCTTATCTTGCATGATTGGCTTCTTGCCATTCAGTTTTCCTTTTCAGGAAGTGTATCTGGTTGTATCTCCTAGATGGATTTTTAGTGTAAAATTTCCAGGCAAGGTTAATGTATCCTTGTATCATCATGAAAATAATGTTGCAGCAATGACCAGCCATTTACCTATGACGGAGCACCATAAAAGTGTTTCCTGATGAAAATCTCGGCCTTCTTCACAGATACTCTCTTTAGTGGATTTCTTTATAATGAGATGCATGCTTTTGTTAAATTTCTCAACGTTTATAAGAAGATGTCAACCTTACTCCTAACTCAGTCAACTAACACAGCTATTGCTCTGCCCCTTAGGAAGCAACAGAAAATATATATACTCAATATGTATTACTACTCTCATGATTTGAGCCTTAAATAGGAGGTAAAATAACTACCTTTTTTAAAGCAATTAATACATACAAGGCACAATGTTATGTGAATGCCATTCATTGTTTTCATTTAACCCTCATAATAACACTATGATTTAAGATAGTATCATTTTAAAAGCACAAAAAGTAACTTCTGCCATGACACACAATTAGGACAGGTGGAAATATTTATAAAAGATGTTTAAAAAGGTGACAAAACACCCTATCTGCAATATTCTTTAAATTATATCCTTGGAACTTAATCCAAGATTATGATCATCTTAACAGATGGGTCAGAACGTTGTGTAGTTAGAATGCACTGTTTAAGATCCCCAAGGAGGCTGGGCACGATGGCTCACGCCTGTGTATCCCAGCACTTTGGGAGGCCAAGACGGGCAGATCACGAGGTCAGGAGTTCGAGACCAGTCTAGCCAACACAGTGAAATCCCGTCTCTACTAAAAACACAAAAAATTAGCCGGGTGTGGTGGTATGCGCCTGTAATCCCAGCTATTTGGGAGGCTGAGGCAGGAGAAATCACATGAGCCCGGGAGCGGGAGTTTGCAGTAAGCCGAGATCACGCTATTGCACTCCAGCCCAGGTGACAGTGCGAGGCTCCATCTCAAAAATAAATAAATAAATAAATAAATAATCCCAAAGAAATCTAATTTAGTCATTTAGGCCTTGATTTTACACCACTGACTTAGTTTGAAGGCTGTTATAAGAACCAGCCCTATGAAACTGATATTTTTCTTCTACAAGGTGGCTATACTTTAAGACAATTTTTCATTGCATTGTATCAAGTGACGTCTTGCTATAAATAGTAAGA
This sequence comes from Rhinopithecus bieti, assembly GCF_001698545.2. Taxonomy (NCBI): domain Eukaryota; kingdom Metazoa; phylum Chordata; class Mammalia; order Primates; family Cercopithecidae; genus Rhinopithecus; species Rhinopithecus bieti. The sequence goes on along the minus strand of NW_016826791.1, from coordinate 539,354 downwards.
ATCAGATTAAGGGTTCATATTTCCTTCTTTGTACTGACTGCTAAAAAGGTATAGAGCCAAATTTGTGGTTACGTCTAAAATTATATTTTGGGGGGGATCTCTCTATTACCTTCATATTTATCCTATCTAAATTTTCCATTGTCAAATTTCCTTACTTATTTTTAGTTTTATCCTATTGCTCATGTATTTTTATGAGTCTCTATAAGTCTATTTTGGAAAAAGGCAGAGTACTCATAATTTTAGTATATCTTTTAGCTTTATGTTGCCATAAACCTTTCATTACATACATGATCAATGATAGCAAATTATCTCACCTCAGTACTTATTTTATTATTCTGCAAACTGATTTATGATTGCTAACATTAACTGAAGGTATACACTATTAGAACACAGTTTTCAGTAGAAAGTAGCACTTCCATTAAGTAATAAAACGTTCTAACATTAGAAAAACATTCTTATAAAAGTTTGCATGTTGTTTACTGAGGTCTAAAGCATAACTACAAAAGGCTGAATAAAACTCAGATGCTTACATACACACAAAATTGTTTTATTGAGATGACAAAGTATATTTATTATACCTCCCAGAATATAATCCACTCTGATAACTGCCAGTTTATGTACTTGCTGAAGTAACTCGGTACATAAATAGTACCCGTAACAGCTGCTGTGCATGAAGTTCTTCTCTTCCAGATTTAAGAGTGTGCAATCCAAAGCATTTTAAAACTTTGAATCCCTTATTTATTAGCCTAAATATAATTTAAAATTTAAGTTTGCCTTACCTATAATTTGTCTGCACACTAGGTTACTAAGGGCAGTATGATTACATATGTGAACACAAAATAATTTTAATTGTACTCAATAAATGAAAATGAAATCATTGTACTCAATAAAGATAAGGGATAATGATCATGTAGACTAACTGTATTTGAGATTAGTTTAAGCCTGGGGTAACTATATTTATGTTTCACAGACCTGGAGAAGAAAAAAGCTTTTATCAATATTGCTAAGGAACAAGTAAAAGTTAACATTAGGTAACTGAGAGGTGACATAAAAAAGACTGAATAAAATATCATGGAGATTTCATAATGAGATTGGAAATTCAATAGACTAGAGGAAAAAAAATCCCAAAACATACACGCTCACTGGGAAAACACATAGTAAGAAAAAGGAGAGATCTCTCTTTAATGATACAATAGTAAAGAGTTATAATTTCCTGTATAATGTAAATTTCAAGCACTTAAACATTTTCATTGAATTATAAAATACTATTTGGAAAAGAAAGAAAAACTGCACAACTGTAGATTACAGATGACCAAGATAGATGAATCATGAAAAGGTGCTAGCAGAGATTTCTGCCACACCTATCAGGGATACACAACTTCTAAGAATTTCAGAAGTGTTTGGTGTTCCTATTAACGTAAATCCTGAAATAACACCTGAATGAACTGTATTCTAATTCTTCAACTGGATGGCTTTTTAGTGTAAAAGATGTTGAATACTGATTGACTTTTTAATAAATTATTTTATAGTATAAATTAGAAATACTGCATAGTCAGTATTTATGTCTTTCTACAGTGGTTTTAAAATGTTTTAAGAATAAAAAAACATGCCAACTTTATTTGATTTTCTGAGGAAATAACTTTTGGATTTAACTTCAATGAAACCATTGATAACATTTCCCTCCCCAAGGATCTCTGGCAAGTATCCCTGAGATTTTAAAGATTATGTATTATTACCTTTTAATACAAGTAGAATAACACTCAGGGAATTTACAACATTTGTTATTGTAAGTACATTGGTTGAAGTTTAAAAATCTATCCGTAGTAAACTTACATCTTTCAGGAGCTTGGTCAATGTGTTCTGGACAAAGCAGGAAGATGTGACTGAAATCCTGAAAGGTGCCAGCTCCTGCAGCACAAGGATAATGATACATCTGGGTACATTTCTCTTCACAGCATTTGATAGTGGCTCCAAGGTGCTTACAAAATGCACATCGCTGAAAGGGGTAAAGGAGAGAAATCTGTTTATAAAACCTTGAAAAGAGATATTCAAATATAAGCTGGGAAGGTGTAAAAAACTCTCTGTACATTACAAGTAAAACAAATTGAACCTGCAAAATATTAAACAAAGGATTAGTTAAAAATAATAAAATCTACATTACTCAATTTAGTGCTTTGTGTGCTACCAACTCATCCTTCCATTCAAATTAGAAAGTTAGAATTTCACTTTTCCTTATATTTTCAAAATAAATTCTGAAGCATTTTGAAACAAAACCTAAAGATTTTTTAAAAAAGCAAATAGTAATATGGTTAAAAGGGCAGGTTTCTATATTGAGGATTATTATAAAGTTTTTAAATCCCACCAGAACCAGTAATAGGAATATATATTATTTATGAGACACATTACTATTTTTTACCCAGCCTAGAAATAAATACAAAATAAACTCATCAATTATAAGTTAACGGGGACACAAATGGTTAAAGACTCACACACAAAAAATCTACATACTTCAGTGCAGCAATCAACTTCAAATTTCTTAACAAAAGATGGAAATGCGGGGAAAAAAATTAGTCATCTGGTATCTTTCCCATTTCAACCTACCTCCATTATCTTGCAAGTGGTAAAACACACAGAAATAAGCCCCAAACAAGAGGGGCAGTCTAGGCTAAGTGAACACATAAGAAGTCAGAACAAATTATCTAAAATGTTGCATTTACTTATTCAGTTTTCCCTTAGAATGATTCATAAACTCTTCCTCATTCTCCCAAGTCCACTTTGAGCATCATTTTCTTTGAGCAGAGTTTGATGGACCCTGTACCATACAGTATGAAATCTCTCTGTGTGAAATGCCTATCTAATATATATTTTTGTTTACACCATTACATAGTACTTACTTGCTTATGCCATTACATGATCATTGTTTATCTTTTCCTCATCCTAGTCCAAGATCCTTCAATCGTGGTGCCATACTATCTTTGTATCCAAAGCAACAAGAATGCTGCTTGATATAGGCCCTAATAGATAGGTGTTCTTGTTTATATATACCAAAAAGACTTAACTTTTGGTGATCTTGTAAGTGTGGCTCACAAATAGGTTAGCTGAGATAACTGGAGCCTCATATAACAGAGACAGTTGGACCCTGCTAACATTACTGTGGATATCTTCACATGTTACTACACTGACTCTATATTCTGCTAATTAACCAGAAACTACAGTAGTTAAAAGTATAATTTTTTCAGTGTTTTATGTATAAATCTGTATATCACATAATATCAAACTCTTCCTCACTGTCATCAGTCCACTGCATTGAATCAACATAACAAAGCTAAGTGACTCTTGAGGGCTGAATCAGAACGAAGTAAGAATAGAAAAAGATATAAAGACTTGGCCGGGCAGGGTGGCTCATGCCTGCAATCCCAGTACTCTGGGAGGCCGAGGCGGGCGAATCACGAGTTCAGGAGATCGAGACCAGGATAATCCTGGCTAACATAGTGAAACCCCATCTCTACTGAAAATACAAAAAATTAGCCAGGCGTGGTGGCAGGTGTCTGTAGTCCCAGCTACTCAGGAGGCTGAGGCAGGAGAATGGCGTGAACCCGGGAGGCGGAGCCTGCAGTGAGCCGAGATCACGCCACTGCACTCCAGCCTGGGCAACAAAGCCAGACTCCATGAAAAGAAAGAACAAAAAAACGAAAGATGGGAGGGAGGGAGGGAGGGAGGGAGGAAGGAAGGAAGGAAGGAAGGAAGGAAGGAAGGAAGGAAGGAAGGAAAAAAGCAAAAAAAGGAAGCTAAGTGACTCTTGGTGTGTCTTCCACAAATTCTGAGTGCAAGGCAATAGACCACTATAGCTTCTAAATAACTCATAAACCCTAATTACAGTTGTGACACTTTAATTTTACATAAATATACAGAATAACATTTCAGTTCTATTTTGGCACTCAAGGGTATTAATGCATTGGAAACACAGAAAAAAATAAGTATTTGTCTTCATTGATAAAGTGTAATAACAAGCTTTCACAATACAGGTAATTTTTTGTATTATAACTCCCAAGGTATCTATATAAATATGTTTAATGCATTAACAGAACCCAGAATTAACTACAAATACAACACCTTGGGTAGTCTAAATGTCTGAACAGAAAGGCCACGTAAATGTTGAGAGAAAAGGTACAATCAATCTGTTGAAAATGTTTATAACTCATTAACATAACAAAATAATTTCTGCTGAATTGATAAAATCTAAAATTGCTTATTTTGATACCATATGGAAAGTTTTGCGGAAGCCTTTTGCACTAAAAATAATCTTGGCAGACAAAATATAATGAGAGGTAAGTATATAATAACATAATTTAAATTGACCATCTTCTCAGTGTCTTTCTCATTTTAGAAATACAAGTATGTTCTCTTAATGCAATGAAAAGTATTATATGACATTAGCTAAACTACTATGAAAAGTACTGGAATATATCTAACATACTAATTTACAATATCATATAAAGATATCAGTGAATAAAGGAAGGAAAATAAAACACTACATTTAGGAGAACACTTCAAACCCATCGGTTACAATTACATAGCTAATGAAGAATATTCGGCATTAAAAGAAAATGTTTACTATATATACACAGTCTGGAATGTATCTTCCTAAACCAAATAAATAGTACTTGTAAAACTGTAGACAATATCAAAGAATGAATTTCGACAGGGAACTTCTCAAATGTCAACACTCATACACTACACGTAAAAGAAATCGAGCAAGTTAAAATACTAATAATATAATAAGTAACATATCTAATACATAAGTAACAATACAAAGCTAATTAACATTTGGGGAGGAGGGATAAAGAAAATAGCTCTTGGCTGGGCATGGTGGCTCATGCTTATAATCCCAGCACTTCGGGAGGCTGAGGCAGGTAGATTATTTGAGCTCAGGAGTTCAAAACCAGCCTGGGCACCATGGTGAAACACCATCTCTATAAAAAATACAATAATTAGGTGGGCATGGTGGCATGCACCTATAGTCCCAGCTACTCGTGAGCCTAGGGTGGGAAAATTACTTCAGCCCAGGAGGNAGCTCATATTACCAGTTTTAAGAACAAGTCTGAGGAATTTTCAAAACTTTTCTTTAATAGATTGAAATAAGAATCTGTCAAAATATATTTATAAAACAAAACAGAATGAACAAAATTTCTGAGATTAAAGTTGTATCATAAAAAAATGCCAAGAAGTTAAATATTCCACAGTTCATTTAATTAACTATCCAGTATTTTTTCTGTATCAACTATAGCAATGGTCTTAGGCTATATACTCTAATAAATAAGTATTATAAGGCTCCCCATGCTCCAAATTTGTTTTTAACCTTCACCAATCTTTTCTTACTATTAGGCAACTAGGATTCTCCCAGGATGCAGTAATAAAGAACAAAGATGGAAAGTAAGAGAAAGAGGTAAAATGACATGAAAATCTGATCCAGAAGGTCCAATGTCTGTTTTACATGAGTACCAGAAAGGGAGAAAATGGGAGGGATTATAATCACCAAAATTCTAAAGGAAAAGTTATGAAAATATCAAATAATAAAAGCTAACATTTAATTAAGCATAATCCTCATTTAACAGATGAGGAACCTAAAACAGAGTCATTATCACTGTTCCACTTATCTCTATATCCCTACAAAAATACCCACTCTTAATCTGTAACAATGCCTCTTTAAACTCCCTGAATGGCAGCTTCAGGTAAAAACTTCCCAGATAGTTTGAAATAACAAGGATAAAAGGAAAATTCTTGGAGCCACACAAAGAAGAAAACAGATCATTACAAAGAAAGAAGAATCAGGCATCAGTTCTCACTACCAATACTGAATTAAAAAGAAACCCAAATCATTATTTTCCTAGGTCTATAAAAAATTATTTAAAACCAAAATTTTAATGCCTGTTAAGCTAACATTCAAGTCCATAGAAAATAAATGTAAATAGGTTAAATTCTCTAGTAAAAGATAGCAACTTTCAAAACATGCAAAATATACTACTTACCACATATACATATTTTACATAAAACTATACTACAGACTTCATTTGTGTATGTGTGTGTGTACACATATATAATAAAAAATGAATGAAATAATTTGGATATTTGTCCCTGCCAAAATTTCATGTTGAGATGTAATTCCCAATGTTGGAGGTGGGGCGTTATAGGAAGTGTTTGGGTCATGGGGGCAAATCCCTCATGGCTTGGTGCTATCCTTGCGATAATGAGTGAGTTCTCACAAGATCTAGTTGTTCAAAAGTGTATGGCACCTTCACCCCTCTCCTTTGCTCCTACTCTTGCTATATGAGATGCCTCCTCCCCCTTCTCCTTCCACCATGATTTCTAACTTCTTGAAGCCCTCACCAGAAGCAGATGCCAGCACCACACTTCCTGTACTGTCTGCGGAATCTTGAGCCAATTAAACCTCTTCTTGTTATCAATTACCCAGCAACAGGTATTTCTTTATAGCAACACAGAAGCGGCCTGATATTATATATATACACACTCATACATATGCACAGTGACATACACAATTCAAAAACAGACTTGAGGGGAAAAAACACACACAAATGCTATCCAAAAAATGCAGGTATAGCAATAATTCCAAAGAAATAGAATTCAAACTAAAAAGCAATGAACAAGTCAAGGATAGTATTTCATAATAACATAAGTTTTATGTTACAGTGTGAATTCCAAAAGAAGCCATAGTCATTAAAGTTTATACACCTAATATATTTCATATATAAAAAGTAAAGCTGAGTAGAAATAACATGCACAGATTAGACTTTAACATAGCTCTCAAATCAGGATATTAAGTAGATATTAAATAAATAATAACAATGATCAGGTTTGATTCAAACTGACACATAAAATACACACAGATCTCTGTATTTCAAAAATAAAATATATTCTAGTCAAATGTACATAGAATTTTCAAAATAAATTCACATGTATGGTCATAAAGAAACATCCATGTATTTTAAAAAGCAGGTATTTCCTAGGTTATATTCAGTAAAAGCAGATGTGTCCCTAGACCTAACACAATAAAAATCAGAAATTCACAATATAAGGATAAACTCCCAAATCTATCCACTGGCAAAATTTAAAACTCCTTTCTATATAACAGCAGAATTTTAATCAGGAAGAAAATCATGTATTATTTTAAATGATTAAGAAACATCAAAAAAATCTGAGATGTGGCAAATGTGGTATTCAGAGGAAAAAATATAGCTTAAAAAATACAAAACTGTAAGACCAAAGAATTAAAATAAATAATGCTCGATTCAAAAATTCGGCCAATAAGAATCAACATAGAATCCATGAGATTCGCAATGTGGGGAAGTAAACCCACCCTAATACTGTGTTTACTAAAATGCTATTAATGAGATTCGGGTGTTTAAACAACTGTTCACTTTAGAAAATGAAATAAAACTGACTGAAATAAAACCTAATCTATGAAATTATTCTGTATATGAATTGACCTGAAGTAATGAATATTTCAATGACTGATTCCTAATTCTTGTTCTGGCCCAGGCTAATTATTCTAGTTGGCATATTATTAAACACACATTTCTGACTGAAACATCTGCTAAAAAAAATCAAACGACATTAGAAAATCAAAATAGAGACTGCTAAGAGTGGAATTTTTCTCCTGCCAGTATCTTTCCTTTCTGACCCATCCTCCTCACTGCTGCCACAGTAATCTTTCTAAAGAAATACAAATATAATCTGAATCAGATGCAAACCCCTCAATACAGAAAGTGTGGTAGGCAGAATTCTAAAATGCCCACACACCACCAACCCGACCAAATTTCCTACCCTAATACAGAGGCTGTAAATATGGTGAAATATCATGGCAGGGATAACGCTGTTAATACATTATATGGCAAAGGAATTCTGCAGATGTGATTAAAGTCACCAATCAACTGCCTTTGAATTAATCAAAAGGGAGATTTGCCTAATCTAATCAACCCCTTTGAAGGCAGAGTTTTCTCCAGCTAGTAGCAAAAGGGAAATTCACAGCAAGGGAACACTTCAATACACTGTTGCTGTCTCTGAAGATTAAAAAGAGCCAGGAGCAAAAACCAAAGAGTGGCCTCTAGGAGCTGAGAGTGACCCAGGCCAATAGGCAGTAAGAAAATGGTGAGCTCAGTCCTACAACTGCATAGAACTGAATTCCTCCCACTCCTGAATGCACCTAGAAGAAGACTTACCCCCAGAACCTCCACCCAGGTAACACCTTGATTCGAGTCTTGTGAGACCTTAAACAGGGAGCACAGTTGAGCCTGATGCCCAGAGTTCTGACCTAAGTAAATGGGTGCTGTTTTAAAATATTAAGTTTATGGTAACCGCTTTATAATAATAGATAACAAATAGAGCAGCATTTCAAGGCCCTCCATGCTTTGGTCTCTGCCAAATCACTATTACATTTTTAAGATTTTTTTTAAACACTATACTTACATTACACAATGTCTTAACACTATGAAGTAAAAATGTAAATATTTTAAACTCCAGCTTGGAAATGAGGAGGCAGAATCTCAGAGATTTTCCTAAAATAAAATAGGAGAGGCAAGCTTTCTGAGTCCACAAAAGTGCCCTCTACCTATTGGGTCAAAGAAAAAGTAATTTCTCTATTTGTAACAACATACATAAATTATAAACCCTGAAGAAATATGTCCCGAATAGCTATCTTTAACATAACCATAAATAAAAACATGAATAAATCTGACCACATAAAATGTAAAACTTCTATGTGGTAAGAACACACATTACAGAAAAAAAAAAATCAAATGACAAAAAATAACCTCCAATTTGAATTACAAATATCTAGTATCCTGGATATATAAAAATAAAGCTTGTAAGCTATAAAAATGAGTATAATTTTAAAATAGACAAGGATACTTTATAGAATTTCATAATTTAAGGAAGGCATAAAGTTAGCCAATAAAATATGGGTAATATGCAAGAATCAGTAAGCATTATTATTTGCCAGCAACTAACCCAAGTACTTTATAAGAATTACTTTATTCCCATCTACACCAGGCACGGTGGCTCATGTCTGTAATCCCAACACTTTGGGAGGCAGAGGTGGGTGGATCACTTGAGGTAAGGAGTTTGAGACCACCCTGGCCAACATGGTGAGACCCCATTTCTATTAAAAATACAAAAATTAGCTGGGCCTGGTGGCAGGCGCCCGTAATCCCAGCTACTCAGAAGGCTGAGGCAGGAGATCAGTTGAACCCAGGAGGTGGAGGTTGTTGCAGTGAGCCAAGATAGCGCCACTGCACTCCAGCCTAGACAACAGAGCGAGACTCCATCTCAAAAAAAAAAAAAGAAAGTAAGCAAGAAAAGAAAAGAAATTAGGCCGGGCGCGGTGGCTCAAGCCTGTAATCCCAGCACTTTGGGAGGCCGAGACGGGTGGATCACGAGGTCAGGAAATCGAGACCATCCTGGCTAACACGGTGAAACCCCATCTCTACTAAAAATTCAAAAAACTAGCCGGGCGAGGTGGCGGGCGCCTGTAGTCCCAGCCACTTCGGAGGCTGAGGCAGGAGAATGGCGTAAACCCGGGAGGCGGAGCTTGCAGTGAGCTGAGATCCGGCCACTGCACTCCAGCCTGG
>NW_016826791.1:523306-529705 GCF_001698545.2 Rhinopithecus bieti | reverse complement strand
AAAAAAAAAAAAAAAAGAAAAGAAAAGAAATTACTTTATTCCCATCTAACCACAACCATTTTAGGTAGATACCACTCTTTTTCATTTTACAAATGAAGCAGAGAGGTTAAATTCCTTCTTCAAGCCCATAAATCAAGAAATGAAAGAGGAATTGAACTCAAGGAGTTCATAATTAGTTCCATACAAGTAATAAAGACCAATTCATCGACTATGGAAATGTACTGAACACTGTGTCTTGTTTACATAATGGCTTTTATTTAGGTTGTAAGAAAATAACATATAGCCAGGCATGGTGGCTCGTGCCTGTAATCCCAGCACTTTCGGAGACCAAGGCAGGCAGATCACTTGAGACCAGGAGTTTGAGACCAGCCTGGCCAACATGGCGAAACCCCATTTCTACTAAAAAAAAAAAACAAAAACTAGCCAGGCATGGTTGTGCACGCCTGTAACCCCAGCTACTCGGGAGGCTGAGGCAGAAGAATTGCTTGAACCCAGAAGGTGGAGGTTGCAGTGAGCCAAGATTGTGCCACTGCACTCCAGCCTGGGCAACAGAGCTGGACCTTGTCTCAGAAAAACAAAAAAGAAAGTAAGAAAAGAAAGTAGCCACTCTGGGATTAGAATCCACAAAATACTCTCAGTGTCAACCAAAAGAAATGTACTGGAATGTTCATAAAACATAATTCATAATGACCTCAAATTGAAAGTCCCCAAAATGCCCAACAGTAAAATAAATTACGGTACTCTTAACAACAGAATACTATACATCAATGAGAAAAATAAACAACTGGAAGCAACAATTTGGATTTATCTGTGAAAGATGACAGAAAACAGTACTTAGTAGCTCAATTATGCAAAGTACAAAGCCAATTATACAAAGTACAAACATGCAAGACTCACCTATGTTGTTACTAGTGATGACAGTGCATGTCTTTGGGGAGTTAGGAGTAGTAACCAACAGGAGGCTTGAATGGAATTTCTGGGGTGCTATTATTTGTTTCCGGATGTGATTTTAGTACATACGTTCTAATATTTGGGGTATTCCTAGAAATGTATATCTATTATTCACTTGCTATATATATAGCCTATATATATGCTATATGCTATATATATGTAGCATATACCATATAGAGAGCATATAGCATATATACAGCAAAGTGAATTTTATATATAATTCTTCAAATTATATATGTAATTCTTCAACATGTTTTTTGGAAAATTAAGGTTTTTTAAGAAAATTAGGAGAATTTTAGATAAAAACTCAACTTTTAATGGAAAATATTTTCCTTTTTTTCCTCACATGAAATTCTGTATCAAAGTTAGTATCCTACCTGCTATCTCTCCAACAGTAGGTTGAGTTTGTTTTCTTCTCAAGTAATCTGTATTATATTAAGATGATATTAACTGAAATAATCATATAGATGAATGCACCATAAAGCTAATTCTAAGATATCTATCCTTAGCCAAAAACAGAAAAGGGATACACATAACTTCCACATAAAACATCCACCCCTGTTTTTTTGGTTATTCCTAAAAGCTCATAATGTATATGATGATAAAATTTATTGTTTGAAATTAGGGTTTTTGAAATTGAAGTATTAATTTAAACATGTTTGCTTAACACAACTTTAAAGTTAAAAAACACTGCATAGTACAGAAGAGTTAAACACTTCAAAAAGTGGGAAAAAATTTTAAAGCTTTCATTTGAGTAGGAGTAAACACAGACACAGTAAGAATCAAGTTAGTTGGATACACTTAAATCACGTCTTTTAAGAACATAAGAACAGATTATTTGCTTTCTCTTTAGTCCAAAACCTTGGGGTAATTTTAGTCCAAATTTGAAACTAACAGAAGAATACTCAGCTTCTTAAAAGTTTTATTTCAAGAACAGTAAAAGAACTTCTGGTCTTACAAACATTACACGGATAAAACGAGTTTCTCCAAACAGATTTATGTAAAAATCTAGTACATATATCCCCAAGTTCAGTCAATAAGGTGAACCAGATTCTGGTTGAATGGAATCCTTGAAATATAACTTTGGTGAACAAACTGTTTGTGTTTTCCACTTTTCTTAAAAAAGAAGTGATAAAACAGATTCCCAGTACCTGCCAACCAACAAAATGCTACTTGCCAGGTAAAACCACTACCAAAAATCAGAATCACAGAAGGGCTATCAGTAAAAATATTAATGCCACAAATTAACACAATGCTAACAGCTGAATGATACATCAAAAGAGTATTTATATAATCACAGCAAATAACTCAAATATCTTTTACATCACTAGTAAACTCAAAGAGAGATAGCAAAACGCAGTATTAAATTTCACTACTGATCTACTAGCTTTAACTATTTAATACTTGTACACTTAGTTTTGATTACTTTTAAATTGAAACAAAATAATCTTTTCTTCTTTTAATGACTTTCAGTTATAGGAAAGATGATATTAAAAGAAAATACACAATTATAGCTTAGCTACAGGTATAAAACTGTTTTAAAGATATGTAATTGTGATATTGAATTAAACTGAAAACATAAATATGAACTTGTGATTTTGAAAAAAAATCTATTTTGTGTTTGGTTTTGGTATAAGGAGAGAAAATAAGTCAGAAGAACAGAAAATACAGAAATAGACTCACTTTTCCATATTCAATTAACTTTTAACCAAGGGGCCAAGATAATTCAAGAGAGAAATAAATAATCTTTTAGAATGATGCTGGAACTGCTAAATAATCCGTATGGAAAACAAAGAAACATGAATCTTATCTCACATTCTCTTATCGTATGTGTAATTTAACCACTAAATGGATTTTTTAAACCTACAAGTAACCCTGGGGCAGGCAAAGATTTTTTAATAAGGCATAAAAAGCATAATTTTTTCAAATCCCAAAAAATTAACAAATGACAAATGTCATCAAAATTAAACCCTCTGCTGTTCAATAAACATTGCTAAATAAATGAAAACAAGTCAAACATTAGGCAAAAATATTTATAAAATGCATCTCCAATAACTGACTTCTGTGAATAATATATACAAAACTCTTACAACTCAAGATGACAATTGGAATAAAATGGTGGCAGAGACAAAATATTTTAACAGACATGTCACCAAAGAGAGACAAATGGCAAATAAAGACATAAAAAGATGCTCAATCTAATTAATCATCAGGGAATGCAAAATCAAACCACAATCAAGTATCACTAAATGCCAAACAGATGGTTAAAATTTAGAAACAGTGGCAATATCCAGTGCTGGCAACAATGTACAGCAAATGGAACTCTCGGATCTCTAGAAATGGAAAAGTTATACAGACACTTTTTAAGAAACTGTGAAACTGTTTTCCAAAGTTAAGAATATATTTCCAACAAGTCAGAAATTCCAGTCCTAGGTATTTACCCAAGAAACATGAAAAGATACATCCACATGAAGCATGTTATATAAATTCTCACACCAGCTTTACATACTGGCCAAAAATTGAAAGAAACTTAACTGTAAGCTAGTGAATGGACCAATCTCAAAACTATTATGCTAAGTAAAAAAAGGCAGACAGAAAAGATTCCATACTGCATGTTTCCATTCATGTATTAGTGTAGAAAAGGCAAAACTATACGAAAGCAACAGATCAGTGATTGCCAGGAGCTGGAGTGGGAGGAAAGCAGTAACTTCAAAGGGTCATGAGCAAATTTATGGGTAAAGGGTATATTCTGTATCTTGACTATGATGGTAGTTAAATGACTGTTCATATGTACCAAATCACATTCAATACACATCTAGAAGGAGTGAATTAGAGCGTATGTAAAATATACCTTAATAAAACAATGACTCTCACACATAAATTTATTTATTTATTTGGTAACAGCATAGGGACTAATATCAGAATAACTTTCCTAAAATGTCTCAAATCTGAATAAAATGTAAAAGCTAACTAATTGAAGTTACTTGTAAATAACCAAAAACTGGCTGGAATGGGAGGACACTTTACCCTTGGGGAAAAAAAAGCAGAATATCATTGGCTAAAATCTATATTTAAATAGAGTTTCAGTGCTGGGTGCGATGGCTCCCACCTGTAATCCCAGCACTATGGAAGGCCAAGGAAGGTGGCCACCTAAGGCCAGGACTTTGAGAGCAGCTTGGCCAACATGGCGAAACCCCATCTCTACTAAAAATACAAAAATTAGCCAGGCATGCTGGCGCACGCCTATAGACCCAGCTACATGAGAGGCTGAGGCACGAGAATCGCTTGAACCCGGGAAGTGGAGGTGGCTGTGAGCCAAGATCGCGCCATTGCACTCCAGCCTGGGCGACAGAGCAAGACCCTGTCTCAAAAGAAAAGAAAATTCTACAACTAGTAAGTATAGTTATTTCAATGAAAATATTAGTGGATGGGCTTAACAAGAGACTGGTAGAAAAATGGTCCATCTCCTTTAAAATGCATGAATAGTGTACCTATTCTGAGGAACTAAACGTAAAAACACTGGGAAGAAAACGAACAGACCCTCAGTAATCTATAAAATATCAAATATACTAACATTCATATAATTAGAGTTAGAGGAAGAGGAGAGAAAAATGAGACAGAAAAAGAGTAAGAAATAAAAGTCAAGCTTATCACAAATTTGGTGAAAAATGTCAACTTACAGTTTCAAGAAGCTCAGCAACCCCCAAGCAGGATGAATACAAAGAAAACCACACCTAGGCACATCATAGTCAGACTGCTGAAAACCAAAGATAAAGAGAAAATCCTGAAAGCAGCCAGAGAATATCAAAACATTATTACATACATGGGAATAATGATACTACTGACACCACACCTGACTTCTCATTAGAAACCATGGAAGACAGGAAACAATGCAATGTCTTTTAAATGCTTGAAGAAGAAAAACATAATCATCCCAGAACTCTATATTCAGGGATAAAAGGCAAAAATGAATGCAGACTTCCACTTCCAGACAAAATGCAGAAAATGTACTTTTCTCTGTTCTTTCCACTAAACACAGCTTTAAAAACCCTTGGCCATGATACGTAAGACAAACAAAGACAACAGAATGTAGAGAGAGGGCAGACCAATGAGGGCTTCAGATGCCAAGAAACAAAAGAGGATGAATTCTCTTTTGAAGTTTCCTTTCTGACTCATATACACAAGAAAAGTTGCTAGAGAAGCAGACAACTCAGAAACACCAACAGGCACACACATACATAAAACTCGAAGAAAATTCTGCTGTGTCTAGTCAAAAAGGCAGGGAAGCAGCAGGCTACCAAGACAAAAAACTCATGGACAACAACAAACCAGTTTAAGCCAAATGGCACAAATTAAAAGCCCAAGCCATACACCTTTTGCAAAGACTTAAAAGGAGGACACAGTCAGCCATTCCCCACTCCTACCCACAGACAGCATGCTACCAAAGAAGGCCAAGTGTGGACACGTAACATTCATACCCACTGAGCAATAACGTGGCTTCCTCCCTCTAGAGTGTGGGTGGAAGAAAAGTGGGGAGCCTGACTTCACAACCCATCCAATGATAAGGACATACCCCTACCCCTCCCTCTACAGAGATATGACAGGAGAGGCCTACTGAATAATCAAAACTTAAAGCACTGCCCAGTGATAACTTACCCACCCCTCCATCCCAGTGGCAGTGGAGGCCAAGGGAAAGCAGGAACCCTTTGAGCCAGGGTAGTATCCACAAAGGTATAATGCAAGTCTAGAGTTTTCACTCCTACTCAGCATTTACTAGGTGTACGTCTCCATCAATGAGTCAACAAAAGCGTATTAAGGAACTGGAATCTTCACATACACCTGGGAGTAGTAACAAGGCTGTGCCCCACCTCCACCCCAAAAGCAAAGTTTCAGATAAATCCTACTAAAAGGGGGGGATTTAAATAAAATGCAGAGCTTCATAACATAACACTTAAAATGCAAAGGATTCAACCAAATATAACACGTCATACCATACTAAGAACCAGGAAAATCCGAACAAGAATTTGAAAATGTAGTCAAAAAGTGCAAACAATGAGAATTCATAGATGTCATAATTATCTGTCAAAGATTTTGAACTATGTATTATAAAACTGCTTCAACAAGCAATGACAGCCAGACACAGTGACTCAAGCCTGTAATCCCAGCACTTTGGGAGGCAGAGGCAGTCAGATCACTGGAGGTCAGGAGTTTGAGACCAGCCTGGCCAACATGGTGAAACTCCATCTCTACTAAAAATACAAAAATTAGCCAGGCATGGTGGCACACACCTGTAATCCCAGCTACTCGGGAGGCTGAGGCATGAGAATCACTTGAACCCAGGAGGCAGAGGTTGCAGTGAGCCAAGAACATTCTACTGCATTCCAGCCTGGGCGACAGAGCAAGACTCCATCTCAAAAAAAAAAAAAAAAAAAGGCAATAACAAAAAAA